>NW_011495043.1:2813090-2835630 GCF_000754665.1 Bison bison bison | reverse complement strand
TGAAAGAGATGGGCATACCAGACCACAGGACCTGCCTCTTGAGAAATCTGTATGCAGGTCAGGAAGCAACAGTTAGAACTGAACATGGAACAACAGACTGGTTCCAAATAGGAAAAGGAGTATGTCAAGGCTGTATATTGTCACTCTGCTTATCTAACTTATATGCAGAGTACATCATGAAAAACACGGGGCTGGAAGAAGCACAAGCTGGAATCAAGATTGCCAGGAGAAATATCAATAACCTCAGATATCCAGATGACACCACTCTTATGGCAGAAAGGGAAGAGGAACTAAAGAGCCTCTTGATGAAAGTGAAAGAGGAGAGTAAAAAAGTTGGCTTAAAGCTCAACATTCAGAAAACTAAGATCATGGCATCTGGTCTCATCACTTCATGGCAAATAGATGGGGAAACAGTGGCTGGCTTCATTTTTCTGGGCTCCAAAATCACTGCAAATGGTGATTGCAGCCATGAAATTAAAAGACGCTTACTCCTTGGAAGGAAAGTTATGACCAACCTAGATAGCATATTCAAAAGCAGAGATATTACTTTGCCAACAAAGGTCCGTCTAGTCAAGGCTATGGTTTTTCCTGTGGTCATGTATGGATGTGAGAGTTGGACTATAAAGATAGCTGAGCACCAAAGAATTGATGCTCTTGAACTGTGGTGTTGGAGAAGACTCTTGAGAGTCCCTTGGACTGCAAGGAGTTCCAACCAGTCCATCCTAAGGGAGATCAGTCCTGGGTGTTCATTGGAAGGACTGATGTTGAAGCTGAAACTCCGGTACTTTGGCCACCTGATGCGAAGAGCTGACTCATTTCAAAAGACTCTGATGTTGGGAAAGATTGAGGGCAGGAGGAGAAGGGGACAAACAAGGATGAGATGGTTGAATGGCATCACCGACTCGATGGACATGGGTTTGGGTGGACTCCGGGAATTGGTGATGGACAGGAAGGACTGGCATGCTGTGGTTCATGGGGCCACAAAGAGTCGACACAACTGAGTGACTGAACTGAACTGAATGAACTAGAACAGATTTTTTTTTCTTCCCTAAACAGTTGACCCATCACATAAAGATTCAGACTTAAAAGGACTGGATAAAACCCAAGCATTAATACTGCCTCTGAGCCTTCTGAAAGGAAGTTGCTCAGCCAAGCAGAAGTGTATGCTGTTCTGGTTTTCTCATCTTTCTCCTCATGTTTTCAGTTGAGAAAGGAGAGTGGAATTTTTGGACACTTAAGTCCCCAAGAAAGTCGAGTCCGCTCTTATCTGTCTGGAGAATGGATGGCACTTCTATACTGGAATTCGGTGGTGTTAAGAGTGGGAAGGCATTGCATGTGTGCCCTGTTGCCTTAGGCTGCCCTGAAATTATAACATTGGGTTCCCTTTCTTTTGGGACCAGTGCAGTATGTTCCAACTATACTAGATACAGTGCTTCCCCCAGGGTGGCTAGTGGTGAAGAACCCACCTGCCAATGCAGGAGACACAAGAGACTTAGGTTCCGTCCATGGGTTGGGAAGATCCCCTAGAGGTGCACACAACAAGCCACTTCAGTATTCTTGCCTGGAGAATCCCATGGACAGAGGAGCCTGGCAGGCTTTAGTCCATAGGGTCACAAACAGTTGGACATGACTGAAGCAACTTAGCATGCACCTACTAGATATAACCAGTCAATCAAAGAGCAATCAGCCCAATCATTTGGAGAGTTAGCATAAATCTGCATCAGGTTCTGAATCTCATCCAGAGTAATGGAGTAGTCCTCTGCCGAGGTTCCCTAGGGAGAATGTTACTTAATGCTCATCTTTCAAATATAGCTAAAACTCAATCACATTTTTATTACAAATATAGTATGAATTATATATAAACCAGCTATATGTCTAAGGTCTACAGGGAAAGGTCTCTTAAAATGTAACATTTTCTTATATAAATCAAAACTACAATGAGGTACCTACCACCTCATACTGGTCAAAATGGCCATCATTTAAAAGTTTACAAATAACAAATGCTGATGTGGACAAAAGGGAACCCTCCTAAACTGTTGGGTTCCTCAAAAAACTAAACAGGAGTTGGATATAATCTAGTAATCCTACTCTTGGGCATAGATCTAGACAAAACTATAATTCAAAAACATACATGCATCCTTAGTTCATAGAAGCACTATTTACAGTAGCCAAGACAAGGAAGCAATGTTAATGTTCATCGATAGATGAATGGATAAAGAAGATGTGGTTATTGTTGTTTAGTTGCTAAGTCATGTCCATCTCTTTTGCAACCCCATGGACTATAGCCCACCAGGCTCCTCTGTCCATGGGATCATCCAGGCAAGAATACTGGAGTGGGTAGCCATTCTCTTATTCAGGGGATCTTTCTGACTTAAGGATCAAACCCGTGCCTCTTACACTGACAAGTGGATTCTTTGCCCCCAAGCCACCATGGAAGTACATGCACACACACACACACACACACAATGGAATACTACTCAGCCATTCAAAAACAATGAAATAATGCCATTTGCAGCCATATTTGCAGCACCTAGAGATTACCATACTAAGTTAGTCAGAAAGAAAAAGGCTAATACAGTATAATATCACTTATATGTGGAATCAAAACTATGACACAAATGAACTTATCTATGAAACAGACTCACAGGCACAGAGAACAGACTTGTGGTTGCCAAGAAGGAGGGGTGTGGGAGGGATGAATTGGGAGTTAGGAATTCAGTTCAGTTCAGTTGCTCAGTCGTGTCCAACTCTTTATGACTCCATGGACTGCAGCATGCCAGGTTTCCCTGTCCATCACCAAGTCCCAGAGCTTGTTTAAACTCACGTCCATCCACTCGGTGATGCCATTCAACCATCTAATCCTCTGTCGTCTCCTTCTCCTCCTGCCTTCAACCTTTCCCAGCATCCGGGTCTTTCCAAGTAAGTCAGTTCTTCCCATCAGGTGGCTGAAGGAGTGGAGCTTCAGCTTCAACATCAGTCCTTCCAATGAATATTCAGGACTGATTTCCTTTAGGACTGACTTGTTTGATCTCCTTGCAGTCCAAAGGACTCTCAAGAGTCTTCTCCAGCACCACAGTTCAAAAGCATCCATTCTTTGGCGCTCAGCTTTCTTTATAGTCCAACTCTCACATCCATACATGACTACTGGAAAAACCATAGCTTTGACTAGATGGACCTTTGTTGGCAAAGTAATGTCTCTGCTTTTTAATATGCTGTCTAGGTTGGTCATAGCTTTTCTTCCAAGGAGCAAGTGTCTTTGAATTCCATGGCTGCAGTCACCAGCTGCAGTAATTTTGGAGCCCAAAAAAGTAAGTCTCTCACTGTTTCCATTGTTTCCCCATCTATTTGCCATGACGTGATGGGACTGGATGTCATTAACTTAGTTTTTTGAATGCTGAGTTTTAAGCCAGCTTTTTCACTCTGTTTTACTTTCATCAAGAGGCTCCTCAGTTCCTCTTCACTTTCTACCATAAGGGTGGTGTCATCTGCACATCTGAGGTTACTGATATTTCTCCCAGCAATCTTGATTCCTGCTTGCGCTTCATCCATACCAGCATTTCACATGATGTACTCTGCGTATAAGTTAAATAAGCAGGGTGACAATATATGGCCTTGACGTACTCCTTTCCTGATTTGGAACCAGTCTGTTGTTCCATGTCCGGTTTTAACTGTTGTTTCTTGAACTGCATACACATTTCTCAGGAGGCAAGTACGGTAGTCTGTTATACCCATCTCTTTAAGAATTTTCCACAGTTTGTTGTGATCCACACAGTCAGAGTCTTTGGTGTAGTCAATAAAGCAGGGAGTATTGGGAGTTCGAGATTAGCAGATGCAAATTACTGTGTATAGAGTCAATAACAAGATCCACTGTATAGCCCAGGGAACTATATTCAATATCCTGTTATAAATAATAAACCATAATAGAAAAGAATATAAAAAAAGAATGTATATATACATATAGCTTTAATCACTTTGCTGTACAGCAGAAATGAAGATAACATTGTAAATCAACTCTGCTTTAAAAGTAGTATTTTCTTGGAGGCTCTTAGATCCCTAGGTTCCTTGGAGGGACTGGAAACCTTTCTAACACACAAGGGGAAAATAAAATTTCTTTAATGAATGAGATAAAAGTGCAAGCTTCTTTATCGAATTTAGTATTCTGTGAACTAAATTCATTAATTTTTTTTACAATGTTTCTTTTAGGAAGCTGAGGATACTTGGAAAAATACCATGTCCTGCAGACTAGTCTGTTTAAGCACAAGTAACTTCAGTCTATGCACAAGAGGACACGAGTATTATTAACTGATTACCATTTGATGTTAAGATATATAATTTAGCTCCTTCAGAACAATCTGCAAATTCTTGTTTTATGTCCCTGATATGTTTCAGTGTCTCCTAGTTTATAGTCTATCAGATTTTGAATAAAATTTGTATTCTACTGTTGTGTGAAAATTGGATAAATCTTAATTATGTTGAATTGGTTCATGGTGCTTTTGAAGTCTACTACATCCTTCTACTTCTCTGTATATTCATTCTGCTAATTTTTGAGAGTTTGATATTGGAACTCCAACTAAAAATATTAATTTATCTATTTAAAAAATAATTTTAACATAGAGTGGAACTATATGTAACTTTGTTCTGTATTTTCCAAGTCTCCTGAAAATGTGTTATCATACTTTTATAATTTAAAAAAAATTTAAAAAGAAAGAGAAAAAAATTTAAAAAGAACAATCTGCAAAGAAAATGCAATAATGCCAGTATAAAATGTAAAGAAATGACCTTTCTCACTTACCCTTTATGACACCATTTCTGTCAAGATGGCTCCCTCTTGGGCATTTACACTTTGAATTTTCAGTGTTTACTTCCTTACTAATGTTCCTCTAAATCCACTTCTGGCTATAGATTGTTCCTCTCAATTTTTACTTCCATCCTCTTGGCACCAACTATCTGAGATATCGACTGATCTCTCTTTTTCCTGACATTCTCTCTGACTTACAGAGCCTGAGTCCTTTATGTGCGTTTGGAGCTATCTTTGGAGGCAGACTTGCTAGAACAGGAGGCTGCATGATGATGAAGTACCTTTCCCATTTACACTTGTATAGAAGAATATCATCCACTTATAGCAGTGTACTTCTCAAGTAAAGCAAGTTGGACATTTGTTCCTATGTCAGCCTTTGTGTGTGATTTCTCTTTTAACTCTTGATCATTCTGGCAGCAAATGCATTTGCTGTGAAATGTGCCATACCCTGTCTATGCACGTGATGTCTCCAAGAATTTGGAGAAAATCTCAAAGTCAATGTTAGAAAAAAATAAATATTTTAACCATGGTTTGAAAAATCAAAGACAGTTGCTTATAGGAAAGTATGTCCAATTATAATCTTCACAGTATGGATGATAAGTATTTTAGAAATAAAGCAATATCTGTCTGTAGGGGGAAATGAATGCTGAAACTAAATAGTTACAGTGGTCTGAGGAGCAAACAGAAATAAATGTAGAGACTCTTAAGACCTTGGCACAGAGAGTGAAATAATGAGTTGTTTTGACAAGTTCAAAAAAATGTTTCTGTCTCTCCTCTTTCCTATGATTTGGCACCTCCTTTACCTTATATTGATTTGTTCCTCATTTCCCTTGCAACAAAATTTACCTTCTTGTAAACATATCATATGATATTCTTTCCACAAAGACTATTTCTAGAGCCTCTGCCTTCTTCCTAAATGATTTACAACTTTTTCTTTCCTACCTTTTATTATTCCTCCCTCCACTGAGAAACCAAAAAACAAAAATTTGACCAGCACAGAATAATATATTATATTTTCCCAATTATCCAGAGAATGAAGATGAAGATGGGTGTCTAGTCCCGTGTGGACAACCACTTCTGCTGCCCATGGTGAATACCCCCAGGGATCCTTTCAACTTGACATCTTTGTCTCTAATTCTTCGTCTCCAAGTGTCTCATAACCAGATGGGTCATCACTGCTCTTCCCACATCTCCATGTCCCTGTAGGTTGATAGGCTCCTTCCAGCCTGAGTCTTCCCACATGTTCACCTACAGCCGAGAGCCAGGAGACGTCTAAGGGGAGAAGCTGAATTCAGTCAACAGAATTAGGAGGAATATGGCCCATATCATTCTTGACATTAAGTCACACTTTATTTTTTAACATTTAAATTCTATCCAACTGGGCATTCCATTCCACTCCATTTCCATTTCAAGCACTAAGCTCTTTCTCGAAGATAAATTCTAAATCACTTTGTCCCCCTTGTCTTCTCAAGCATAAGTGTTTTTGATTCTAAAAGGGACCATTTGAATAAAACATAGCCTCCTTAGGTAAATTGTATGTCCTCTCTACGGACTGCATTGCAGACTGCAGTGTCCATCTTCTACTTTTTTATCTCTTCTTGAGGAGTCATATTCCTTTTTTCGAAACCATGATTTTTTTTGAGAAATTAAAGCAGATTGAGCTGTTTTCTCCTGACTATTATCAAGGCTCTAAACTATATTCAATGAGCTATCTTCTGATCTGTAGGTCAACTCTTCATAATTCCTTCAGTTTCATGGTTTTAAAAAATGTTCTGTACTCTAACTCAAATCTTATATTTTATAAATAAGAAAAACAAGGCCTCTAAATTAGGTTAAGTGACCTACATAAGATTACACAGCCAATTTGTGGAAGATAGTGAACAGTACCCAGTTATTTATTATTTTCATTTACCACTCCATAAACAAATTAATTTTCCTATAGTTCCACAGATAGGTATGTGAAGATCATGCACATCCACTGAATATGTTTAGACCCACTTTTGTGTTGGGAAATCTCTCATGTTTGTACAACTATGGTACTTCCATCAGAGGACAGCAGTCCACCAGCATCACGATAAGCTCTTTATCCTCTAGTTAGTAAAGATAGCCGACATTTGCACAGTATTCTACATTCTTCATATAAAGGGCTTTCACACCCATGATGACATTCTACCCTTACTCTTACCCTATGAGGTTGATATTGTTAATATTTCTGCTCTATAGATAAGGACACCAAATATTCCCAAGTAGAAACCTACTTATTGCTCAAGTCATTGCTCGAGTCACATGACTTCATATTCAAGTAGTCCTTGCTTTAGCTTAGGATACATTTAGACCTACTTCAAAACTGATAGATATGTCTGTACCTTCCTAGCTGGAGCGCTCTGAGAGAGGAGTTCTAATGGATGAGAAACAGTAACAGCACAATCTGACTTCACATTTTTGTCCCATCCAGCAGAACTGGCCAAGTATACATATGTGCTTAGGAGTAAATTTTGATTAAATGGTGCTATAACGACTGGCCCCCAAGTCTTTACAGTGACAAATCCTACATTGTGGTACCCCAGACTTTAAATTTTAAATTGGATTTGAGTAAAAGCAGCTACCATTCCTATTAAATTATTTCTGACAAAACATTTTATAAACAAATAAGCATCTAAATAAATATTTGTTTTAACTGCTAGTTTATGAATCAATTAACGCACACAACTCAGCAATTTTTTCCCCTCTAGATGACTTTTATTTATACTTTGACATCTTCAAGAAAATTTTCAGTTATTTATAACTACATTTTATAAAGTCGTTTTGCTGCTAGAGCCAACATAAAAGTGCATGTGATTTATCTTCACAATATTTTATCTCTTTCTTTATCCATATGAAGTCTGGCTTCCAAACAGAGCTGTTCTATCATGAGAGGATAGTCTGATAATTCTGTTGAAGTATACAAAAATGCTAAATTTTAAAATAAAAAATAAATATATTGAGGGCAGTTTTCAATGTATATTTTGCTAGTGGTGCACATTAATGGCTTGTGCTCATCCTGAGAAGAGACTCATAATGTGGTCACTTGACTTGTAAATAAATAAAATCTCTCACTGCTCTGAGGGACCCAATGCAGAAAGAAATTTATACTCAAAGCATTTGAAAAATCACCAGTATATCATTAATAGAAACATTCTTTGCATATAGAGCCATCAAAATAATCCCATCAGCATGGAGTTGTGAGCATTAAAGAATCACCTGGGTGAGGCACAGATAGATGGTACCGCAAACAAACCAGGGAGTGAAGGATCGCCTGGGCAGAACCTCAAAGAGAGTGGGGTTTGGCCTAAGCGTTGCTCACCCCCGCTCCCTTTACCATCCCTCCTGTGAGTATTCTGCATCCACGTGCTGCCCATGAAAGTCACCTCCTAAACATCATCCCATTTCTGCTCTAGTCCTCACCTCTCCTTTAGATGCCAGTCCTGGAAGCAACCGCTCTCAACTTTCTGACTCCTTAGAAAGCAGTCTGTGCGATGAAGTTCTCCAAGGAGTTCATGATTGATCAGTCAACTGATCATTTTCCCCTGATCACAGACTCCCCATGAAATGCAATGCTTTGGCTCAAAGCCTTAGCCCAAAGTGCTGGCAAGGATAGAGAGAGTTTTTGACTGATAGCCTTGTTAGTTGTGGTATAGCAAAAAAGCTCTAAAAAATCCAGAGATCTGGATTCAAGACCTGGTTTACATTCAAACGACTTTCCTCATTTTAGATCTAAAAGCCACTTGCCTTGCCCTCATGTCTCCATCTAAGAAATGAAGACTTACAGGTTGTTTTAGGAGAGAAAAAAGCAGACTGTCCATTATTTATGTTACTGCCAGCACTACCAGAGTTTAAAATCATGTTTGCATCTCGTGCGTTTGTAACACTACTAGTATTGCTTTCATATATCAATAATACCAAATGTACAAGCAAATCAGGATAAATTAATTTTCACACTTTTTTTGGTTTCTTTTAAAAGTAAAAGATCCATATATAATGAATACTGTCAAATGTGTGTCTTGGTCTTACAGCTGGTCCTTGTTAAAGGACTGTGCTTAGTCATTCAGTCATGTCCAACTCTCTGTGACTCCATGGACTGTATTGCCAGGCTCCTCTGCCCATGGGATTCTGCAGGCAATAATACTGGAGTGGATTGCAATTTCCTTCTCCAGGAGATCTTCCCAACCCAGGGATCAAACCTGAGTCTACTGTATCATAGGTGGATTCTTTATACCATCTGAGCCACCCAGGACTAGGAAGATGCAGCTGCATGGAAATGAGGAGCTTGTGTCCTGCATCTCCCCAGCCCCTTCTGTAGCCAGGGCACAGTGGACTTGGCAGAGCTTGCCAGGCAGTGGCGAGTCTACCCACAAGCTCTTCTAGCTCCCAGGCCTGTTCCTTCCCCGGCTGTGCAGTTCAAAACTGCTGATTCATGCTCCTGCTCCCAGCCTAATGACCATGAACACGCTCTGATTTTTTTTCCTCAGGCACATTTTCTTGGTAACCAGGCGGATGATGTGCTAATGCAAATTGGCAGACTTGAACTGAATGTACAGAAACTGGATCTGCCATGTGGAAGAACAAAGGACAAAAGAAACTTCCAGGCTGCCCTTCTGCCTTGGGTTTCCAACTCTGGCACACAATAAATGCTCAACAGAGACGTGGTATTCAGGGGAGACCTGTGGTGACCGTTAGGATTTTAAAACATGATGAGCCATCATTCTTTTCCTTGAATATAAATTTTCTTTGAGCCCTTTTAGTAACCTTGCTTTCAGAGACTCTCCTGCTAATTTCTCTCTTTGTGTGGAATAGCTCTGGGTCAGCAGCCTCTACTGAAGTCAGTGAGGCAGAAAGTCCAAATTTGCCTTTTCTCAAAATCCATCTTGGCCCTAACCTGGCTGCATCTCACTTCTGAGTCATATAGCAAAGGTTCATTGGAGGTCACCCTAGTTCCGTGGACTAATTTGGAGCTTTAATGTATGGCTGTTGAAATAATGTTTAATCTCTTCTTGTCAGCTGGCTGGATGATACAATAATATTGTCTTGTGTTGCTGCACAAGTGATTAAAGAACAGGAGCAGAGTGAGGCCTGCTTTTCTACTGCTGTCTCACAGGAAAGCGCAGAAGATACTGCAGAAAGAACGAGCCTTCTGCAACATACAGATATTCCCAGAAAGACAATTCCAAATCCAGCTTATTGCCTGTGTTTTCACTGCACTGCTGAGTGGAATGCCAGGCTGTGGGCTCCTGTTTTATTAAGGTTCTCTTCTAGATGACTGAGACTCACCTATTTTCTGACCATGGACTTGGAATTTGTTGTAAAGTGAGGCAACTGATGTGAACCAATTGAAATTCTGCAAACAAATTCAGCTCAGATTTGCAGTTGTTGTTTCTATTCTGAAATGAGCTTTTTCTTTATTATCCAAGAACTTGTCAGTTAGGTGGGTTGGGGTGAGTCTATTTTAAGATGTTAAAACTGGTAAATAAATCACCTTGGGTAATTTCATGCTGAAAGCGAAACCTCCTGTTGATGAAAAGGAAGATGTTTGGTTTCAATTGGAAAGGTCATGGTCGGTTGCTCCGCTAAGCTGATTTTAAAAGTGATATGGTGATAGGCACAGGAAAGGGTAGAAAATACTTACAAAGCAAAATGAAGATGAGGATTTTTCTCATCACAAGGGAGTACAATTCAAACCAAAGTCCTAAGAAAGAGATCATTTTAAGATCAGAGAATTAAAAGTTGGCTCTAATGGGTTTGAGTTTTTATTAACAGGTTATAACTCGTTGTTTCCTTAATCAGTTGGGCACCTAGAACAATCTTGAAATAGTTATCACCACTCTATAATAAAAATACTGGCAATGAAAATTTTTATTTTTTCCTCTGTCCTCCAGAATACCAAATCTTAATATCATCCAAACAACTAAATGCCTACTTTACCTTTTGAAGTGCTCCACAGCCAATAGTGTGCCATAAACCTGCATTGTTGATAAGGATGGTTGTCAGATTAGCCCCAGAGATCTCATTGGATGAAGAGCCAGGAGGAAATAGCCACTGCAATCCCTCCAAGTCCCTAGGGCTGTCACTAAGTGGCACTGGGAGGTATCTGAAAGCCAATCACCATGGACCTGGAGTGTTCTAAGCACCATCCACAAGGAGTATCTGGAACATTAAAGGGGGAAATTATATTAAAATTACTATCTCCACTATACAGATGAAAAAAAAAAATAGAGTACATCAGTCACACCTCCCTATCCCAACAACCAACTGAACTTGAATCCATTTTTTCTATACTTGTGCCTTAAACTGGACATCTATCAGACCATGCCACTTCTTTTGGCGTAGGGAAAAGAAGAAATAGAAAATTGGATAAACAAGCACAAAAGCTGCATTCTGAGGTTAAAGAGAAATCCAAGATGACACAACAGGAGCAATTTTCCAATGACCTGTTGTTTGAAGATTGAGGAGTAGGCATGGGTTCCAGGGAAGCACCAAAAAATGAGTTCCATTTTAAAAGTAATGCTTGACTCAGAGCAAGGATATAGAACAAAATTCTGAAAAGTTGATCCTGACGTGTGTTTCCTTCTTCTGGGTTAGCAAAGGAATTAAGTTCCTTATTCTTCTCCACTAAAGGAAAAGTAAATTCACTTCTTCACAAGTGTGTTCTCATATCCCAAGAGGTTGAACAGCAACAACTGATTAACATGGAAATGGTCAAAACAGCATGTGTTTCATAATTCAAAAACATAACCAAGGGAAGAAAAACATCTTGGACTGAAATTGTGCTTCTTTTCAGACAGAGTATTTGAGAAGAGAAACAATAATAAAGGCAAAGATTAGGAAAATATGGAAAAGATGGCAATAAGAGTGGACAGGGTAGACCTAGCTTTGGCCTGGGAGCACTGACTTCTCTGATCTTGCTCTTGACAATGGCTACCTTGAGACCTTCTGTGCCCAAGTCCAGTGAAGCTCTTGTTGCCATTAGAGTATTGGAGCTGTGGCCTAGCTCCATTCAGAAACCCCCACTCCATGTCCAGTTTTTAAAATATGTAGAAATATAACAACTGAAACAGCCTACTAGGTAAGTGTTACTAAAATTAACTCTGGAGAACTGACCAAGATGTGAGAAAGAGAAAGTATTTATTGAGCATTTTATTGAGCAAGTACTGTATGTCAGTTATCATACCAGAAATTTCAACCTGTTTTCTAATTGAATATTCTCAAGAAGCATGTAGGCTCTGGAAGTATACTAGAAACTGAGAATCAGGGAGGTTCAGTTACTTCCCCAAGATTATACAGTTGTAAATGAAATGACTGGGATTCATTTCCACGTGGGTTTTAATTTCCAACTAATACAAGTTTATTATTGAGCATTTTATTGAGCAAGTACTGTATGTCAGTTATCATACCAGAAATTTCAACCTGTTTTCTAATTGAATATTCTCAAGAAGCATGTAGGCTATGGAAGTATACTAGAAACTGAGAATCAGGGAGGTTCCGTTACTTCCCCAAGATTATACAGTTGTAAATGAAATGACTGGGATTCATTTCCACATGGGTTTTAATTTCCAACTAATACAAGTTTATTAGTTGGAAATTAAAATGGACATGAGTTTGAGGAAACTATGGGAGATAATGAAGGACTGGGAAGCCTGGCGTGCTGCAGTCCATGGGGTTGCAAAGAGTCAGACGAGACTTAGTGACTGAACAGCAAAGATACAAGTGGAATATCAGCACATATAATGCATGTATGCAAATATTTCAAAATGTATGATAATTACTAACATCATTGTTATAAAATTGTAATGGATCATCCCAGGCCAGAACTTAATGAGGCAAAATTTCCCATTAATACATCTATAATTTTAAGTACAGTGAGATATTGACAACTAATTCTCAGTGAGAGAAGTCAGGGAAGATGAGCACATCAGAATCACTGGTACAACCTGTTTGAGCACATTTCTGATGCCTATCCTCTCCCCAGTCCACTTCACTTCTATTTGCAAATGTTATTGGGAGAATGTATTCTTAATTCTTAGAAATGTTGGGTCAGGAAAAAAATATATTGCGACATCACTTTGTAAATGTTCACACAAGTAAATGTTTTTATGCTTCTTCACTATCTTCAAGTAAAGGAATTTCTAGGTGAATACATCCTCAAGTTTTTTGGATTGTTACATTTTGGTGGGCTTCCCAGATGACTCTGTGGTATAGAATCTGCCAGCAGTTCCAGAGACATGGGTCCAATTCCTGGGTTGGGAAGATCTCCTGGAGAAGGAAATGACAACCCACTTCAGTATTCCTGCCTGGAAAATCCCACGGTTAGAGGAGCCTGGCGGGATACAGTCCATGGGGTCACAAAAGAGTCAGACATGACACAGGGACTAAGACAACAGCAATATTATGGTAGTTCATTTGTGCAACACACAATTTTACATGTAAACAATATTCTCATAAATATGAATGTTTATACCTCTCATTTACTTCGCTGACATATTCCACATGTACACTTTTACTAATAGCACCATTAATGTACTGACTTCAGATTAGATCAAAATTAGAGGAAATCAGTCCATAAGAAAATGTCAAAACCCCTAAAAATGGTATAGCAAGTGATATCAATGAATCTGGCTACTATTATCATATATTCATTAATTTATTCATCTATTTACTACTGAGTGTCTACAATAAGCCAAGTGGTGGGTTTTTACCAGCTCAAGTAGAATTTACCCCATTGTTGAGATAATTAATAAGGTTATGTTGGAGAAATCTCTTTCATAACAAGGATGCACTAACATTCTGAAGATGTTTGAAATTATTAGAGTAGTTGTTGGTTCACTCTCAAGTGACTCTGCGTTTATTGGAGATAAAGCATTCATGCTTTTCAGGTGACACTTTCCAGATGTCAGCAATTAGTAATAAGATAGCATATTGAAAAGCAGAGATATTACTTTGCCAACAAAGGTCCGTCTAGTCAAGGCTATGGTTTTTCCTGTGGTCATGTATGGATGTGAGAGTTGGACTGTGAAGAAAGCTTAGCACCGAAGAATTGATGCTTTTGAACTGTGGTGTTGGAGAAGACTCTTGAGAGTCCCTTGGACTGCAAGGAGATCCAACCAGTCCATTCTGAAGGAAATCAGCCCTGGGATTTCTTTGGAAGGAATGATGCTAGAGCTGTACTTTGGCCACCTCATGCGAAGAGTTGACTCATTGGAAAAGACTCTGATGCTGGGAGGGATTGGGGGCAAGAGGAGAAGGGGACGACAGAGGATGAGATGGCTGGACGGCATCACTGACTCGATGGACGTGAGTCTGAGTGAACTCTGGGAGTTGGTGATGGACAGGGAGGCCTGGCGTGCTGCAGTTCATGGGGTTGCAAAGAGTCGGATACAACTGAGCAACTAAACTGAACTGATTAGCAATAATTTAAATCATATCATTTATCTTGCTATATAGGTTGAAATTTGAGTAATATTGGGTTGTTTAAACTCTAATGGAAGCATAATGAAATGGACCCTCTAGACACCACCTACTTAGTGGTGCTACTTAGGGAATTCATAGTAAAACTCATCCATGAGGGAATCGATATCAGTAGCCTGCACTATATACTACCCAGGACCCCAGAAGAATGGGGATACATAAGGGAATGGTAACCTTAAGACCTGCATCAAACTCTCAGTTTGCAAGTTCACTCATCTCTCTGAATTATAGCTTCTTCACCTGTAGTAATAATGGCTTTGCCCATATCATTGGGATATTACAAAGATCAAATAATCTAGGGTCAATGAAAATGCTGCAGACACTGTTAAATGATATATTAATATAAAATATTAGTTTTGTGAAAATGTTTCAGGAACAGTAAAATGAAATATTAACATAAAGCATTAGCTTTGCAATTAGACCTTAAAATTTTATTTTTTACTTTATTTATAAACATAATTAGGTTTATTTAACATAATCTACTTTCTCATTGTAAGCAATCTACAAGATTCAAAGAGGAAGTAATGTTATATAAAGGCAAAAATTCAAGACTGGAATTGGTTAAATTTGAATTCCAGTCACAGAATTTATTGGCCAAGAGTCCTTAGCCATGTTGCTTCTCTGAACCTGTTACTTCATCCATAAATCCCACATGACAATACCTACCTATGTCAAAGAATAGAGTGTATGCAAAGCATGAGGTTCAGTTGCTTACTATGTAGACTCAATTAATGAGAATTACTTCCGTCTAGTCTCATCTATGGCAAATAGATGGGGAAACAATGGAAACAGGAACAGACTATTTTCTTGAGCTCCAAAATCACTGCAGATGGTGACTGCAGCCATGAAATTAAAAGACGCTTGCTCCTTGGAAGAAAAGTTATGACCAACCTAGACAGCACATTAAAAAGCAGAGATATTACTTTGCCAACAAAGGTCTGTCTAGTCAAGGCTATGGTTTTTCCAGTGGTCATGTATGGATGTGAGAGTTGGACTATAAAGAAAGCTGAGCACTGAAGAACTGATGCTTTTGACTGTGGTGTTGGAGAAGACTCTTGAGAGTTCCTTGGACTGCAAGGAGATCCAATTGGTCCATCATAAAGGAAATCAGTTCTGAGTGTTCATTGGAAGGACTGATATTGAAGCTGAAACTCCAATACTTTGGCCACCTGATGCGAAGAACTGATTCATCAGAAAAGACCCTGATGCTGGGGAAGATTGAGGGCAGGAGGAGAAGGGGGCGACAGAGGATGAGATGGTTGGATGGCATCACTGATTCGATGGACATGAGATAGAGCAAGCTCTTGGAGATGGTGAAGGACAGGGAAGCCTGGCATGCTGCAGTCCATTGGGGTTGCAAAAAGTCAGACATGACTGAGCAAATAAACAACAACAACTTCTATTACTACCAAGTTATAATAGTCCTTATTCTTTTTACTAACCATAGTTATGCATGTCCATATGGCTCAAAGATTGTATCTATTCTAGTTTTGTGGTCTGTTTATTTTGCTTTTCTGATCTCCTCCCAAAAGCAGAATTTGCCACCACCATAATTGTGATGCAGTTGTACTGGGTGGCTGATTAACAAGTGAGTATTACAGGTATTTTTTTGTGCTAGAGGTTATGTCCCACAGAGAAATCTGAATAGTGAGTCTGGTTTGAAAGGTAAAACAAGGAGAGGGTCATGCATGGTTGGAGACATGTTCTTGTTAAGGTGCCTCTTATCAAGGTTACGGCCTGAGTTTTGTATTTTATATTTTCTTTTTCTTGAAATAAGTGTTTTGAAAAATATTATCCCACCTGGAGGAATCTGGTAATTGGTAAAAGGAAGGCCTGTCTGAGAAACAAAACTCTGCTGCAAAGAATCTAATTTAGTATCTTGACTTTTATTCATTTTTAATATAGAATTTCATGGCTCATCAAGGAGTAAGCCACTCTATCATAAGAATGTGTCTTTTTGTTCATTTTAGAAATGTTCCTGCTGTTATCGTGTGTGTGTTTGAAAATTCAACACAATTTACACAGAAGAGGGCTGACACTCTTCTCTTTCTCCTCCTCCTGTCCAAGTTGTCTTTGCCCTGAAAATCCCTCACAGTTTTACCAATTCCTTCCTGCAGCCCACAGTGAGTGTCATAGCTTAGCAACAATCATTTCATATTAAATTTATAGTTCAGCTAATATGATGGAATGATCTACATGCCAGAATCTCTTAATTTCTTTTCCTTTCCTTTACACAACTGCAGACTGGAACCAAATGCTCAGTCAAATATCTTTGTTATATAACTAACAGGAGGTGAGTGTTTTCCTGTTTCTCTTTTCTCACTCACCCTTATTCTCTGTGTCCCTCTCTATTTATAGAACCAGCTTTAATCATAATTTACCAGTGTGCTGAGGGCACATCAGTGATCGTCCAGATGGCTCAAACCCACCCGTGAGAGTACATTTCCTTTCACATTTGATCTTAGAATAGCCAATATGTTGCTAGCAAGCACTGACTAAGCAGTTGATTAGACAGTTGATCTGTCTTTTTGCAGTTAGTTTCCATTCACCTGCTTTATGATCATGAATACTAATATTCCTTGATATTATATGTCCCCTATGCATCTCTGTATTTTCCCCTTTTAGATTTTCCTTTATGCTTAATCTGTGGATCAATATGAGGGAAGCCTTTAATTAAAATATTAAAATACACACACATATATGTGTTATTATTTAAACAAGCTTTTCCTTCCAACATATGTTACAGATTCTGTAATGAAAGTCTTAAACTTAATGTCAAAAAGTGCTGGGTATTTATTCTAAAAGCATTTCTGAGAAAGTGAAAACTATATCTATAAATAAATGAAGAGAAAGATGGGGAAGAGAAAGGTATTCTATTTCACATGTTCTTTCATACAAATTCACTGCCAAAGTGTTTAAGATAGTTATATAATACCCATTTGGTTACTGTAACCAAGTACTCCTTCTATCAGTGCAGATTCTGCATTACTTTCATTTCAAAATAATGGTAAACAAATGCTCCAGAATGATGCTAAGAACTGTAAATAAGTCAGTGATGGCAAAGTGTTTATTATTAATGGTAATTTGCATATATATAGTAAATATCACAGAGAAGGCAATGGCACCCCACTCCAGTACTCTTGCCTGGAAAATCCCATGGGTGGAGGAGCCTGGTGGGCTGCAGTCCATGGGGTCGCTAAGAGTCGGATACGACTGAGCGACTTGACTTTCACTTTTCACTTTCATGCATTGGAGAAGGAAATGGAAACGCACTCCAGTGTTCTTGCCTGGAGAATCCCAGGGACGGGGGAGCCTGGTGGGCTGCCATCTATGGGTTCGCACAGAGTAGGACACGACTGAAGTGACTTAGCAGCAGCAGCAGCAGTAAATAACATATGTATATATTGTAGGGAGCAGTATATGATAAAAGATTCTCATCCTTTCGCTTTTTCTGATCTAAAACCAATTAAACAAAACAGAATAATATTTTATTATAGGTAAAAATATCCTTTCTAAGCTTATTTGAACTGTCAATTTTTGGGGGGCCATATTGGAACCATGTACATGGAAATACTATGAAAATTCTAACAGAATTTAAGAATGTTTCGATATTTATGTTCATATGTAAGGAAACATAAAAGTTTTAGTTTTCAGTGCTACTCTAAGTGTCCATGGTAATTCTGTTCTCTACTATTTACTCACTTATTTTTCACCTGATGTACCTCCTTTGTCCAGCACTATGCATGTATCTTGGGGGTGGGAGTAGGTAAAAAGAGAATTAAAGTAATGCTGAGAAAATTTCAGACAGAGAGTATCAAATGAATGGGGAGATGAAGCACTCTGCTTCATATGGTGATTATCTTGGTTTCTTCCCAGAGTAGGAAGAGAGTCAGAGTTGATGTAGATGAAAACAGAATGTAGATAGTTTTCAATGCTATACTCAGGAATTTGGATTTTGTCCATGATGGGAAAACTGATATTTTTTTGAGCAGGTAAGTATAATGTATCATTGGAATTTCCTTACATATTTACAATAACCACAGTATGAAGGGTATCATAAGAGAGTGTGAAACTATGGACAAATACATTAGGAGACCATAGCCATAGTCAAGGTGAGAGATGAGAAGGGCCTGAATCAAGACTAGAAAAGTAGGAATTTAAGTAGATACAATTTACAAGACTTAGGAATGATTAAATATCAAAATCAGAAGAAAGACACAAGTCTAGGTTGACTCTTGGCTTTTTCGCTTGAACAGCTTGGTGAACTTCTAAAATGAGGAATGCAGGAGGAAGGTAGGTTTGTGGAAGACAATGAGGTCAGTTCTGGACATGTTGTGAAGTATGTGAAACATGTCTCCAAGGCAGATATTTGAGACACATACTTTTAAGCTCAGGAGGGAGAGACCTAAGATGGATAAAAAGATTTTTTGGACAGATTTGATAGTCATCGGCATAGGTGACTCTTGAAACTCAGAGAGAAATGAGCTTGCCCACAAAGGCTCACTGGAGGAAAAGCAGAGCCCTGGAGAATACAAACACTTAATCCATCACTAGAAGAAGAGAAATTAGGAAAAGAGGAGTTTTCAGATAGGACAGAGGACTACCAGGAGAGAGTCATGATTCGTAAGGGAAGGGAAAAAGCAATTTCAAAATTAAATAAGATGAGGGCTGAATGATAACATTGTCTTTGCCCATAATTATGTCACTGGTAAACTTTGCCAGAGCTAATTAGTATGGTAGATTGCAGAGGCTATGACCAGTAAAATTTAATATGCACCAATTCTATCAATGGATCAAGTCATCACTTCTAAACATTACACAGAAATAATTTATTCAAAAGAATAGTTCATTTAAAAATGAAAAAGTGTTTGCATATGCAACATTAAAAATTGATTTTTGAATTACATTTTCCAGATGAAAATTCCTTCAAGTTAAAAAAAAATTCTGATTAAAATAATTGTATTTTGGGAATATGAACCCCCACATTTGGCCATCACACATCAACTGATGCAGGACCAGCTCTCTCTCTTGCTGTACACAACTAGAAAGGTAAACAAACATATAAAATAATATTTTCAGACATTAGACTTCAGGCAACATAAGGCAGTCTCTCCAAAGGAAGGAAACAAAAAAAATGTAATCCTTGTGATGTGTGGGGAAGAGACTTTTTCTGGATATTATGATGAGCAATAGCAATACAGAGCACCTGAGAGTTAAACAAACTTAAAGGATTTCAATAGGAAAAGAAAGGGTCATCGTAATTTGGGAGAATGATATAAAGTGATATGAGGCAAGAAAGCACATGTGCAGCGAACAGTACAATATCACTTGGGTTCATTTCAGAGACTTTCGGGGCTAGACTTAAAACATGTTGTTGTTGTTGTTTAGTCACTGTCATGTCCAACTCTTTGTGATCCCACAGACCCCTACAGCCCATTAGACTCCTCTGTCCATGGGATTTCCCAGGCAAGAATACTGGAGTGGGTTGCCATTTCTTCCTCCAGGAGATCTTCCCGACCCAGGGATCAAAGCCAGTCTTCTGCATTGGCAGGCAGATTCGTTACCACTGTGCCACTTGGGAAGTCTTTAAAAAACTTAAAACGTCGGTGATGTCATAACCATGGAGCACCTTCAGCTCCAAGTGAGAGTTTGGATTTTATTCCATAAGCAGTTGTTACATTAATGAAAGTTTCTGAGCATGAGAGTAGCAGAGTCAAATAAAGATTTTGAAATCTTGATCTCATAAAAGCTATTTGGACTGGATGGAAGAAAGTTTAGTGACAGAAAAAACAGGAAAAACCCTGCAGTGGTCTGGTATGGTTCTTTGGGAGTGGAAAGAAAGGCACAGTGCCCAGAGGGACCTGAGGGTAGAGTCAATGGACAACAGCCACAAACCTAATCACATTTTCTAAATACTAAGATTAAAAATATATAAGCTACTGCAGACTACACTTTCTAAGCTCAGAAAGAACCTGAGATGGAGTAGAATTTTACTAGTAAAATCTTACCTATACGAGAAGATAAATATTACTTCCATTTATGCCATGCTATTGGTATGAAAAGACCTAAATTTAGTCCCAAGTATCTGTGCATAAAAATTATTTTAGGAAAGAAACGAAGCCCTTTCCCACAATTTCTAAACATGAAATTTGTTGTTGTGTTGTTTTTAGGCACTTGTTCATGTCCAAATCTTTTGTAACCCCATGAACTGTAGCCCACCAGGCTCTTCTGTTCATGGGATTTTCCAAGCAAGAATACTGGAGTAGGTTGCCATTTCCTTCTCCATGGGATCTTCCTGACCCAGGGATTGAACTTGCATCTCCTGCATTGGCAGGCAGATTCTTTACCACTGAGCCACCAGTTAGGTTCAAGTAAATTTATAATGGGAAGCAACTAACATACACATTGCATATTCACTAAATTTTAATTGATTCTAGGAAGTTAGATGATTCAGAAATGATCAGTGCTTATTAAATCAGATATATTTGATGATATCCATAGTTTTTATTATTTTGCTCTCAACATGAAATTTGACTAATGTACTTTTCTCTCCTCAATTAACCAAAGTTCATGTACACATATCTCTGAGGTAGCTTCTAATCCCCTGTGTTTCTCTAGTGAATGTTGTCAAGAGACTAAGGCAGACAAGAATTTGATGTGTTGTGATTTTACAGCAGTAAACAAACCACAGTAGAGAAAGCAGCAATTAACATTGTGCATTTGTTAACACCACGATTGAAATAAAAGAATTTTTATGAAAACCAGCCTGAACAAAGACTTGCTGTTTCCATGCTAGTCTTCTTTAAACAAACAAAAAATTCAAAACAAACACACAAAAAGTGCTTAATAAATGAATAGTCAAGACAGGCAGGATTATTCTGAATACTTTCAGAGTTTGTTCCTTTGGCTGGATATAGAGAATATGCCCTGTCCCATGCGTCCATTTGTTCAGCAAGCATATGCAAAGCACTGTTCTCTTGGACACTGTGCCGTGGTTTAAAGTGAATGAGATCCAGAGTCTGCCACAAAGGGAAGAAGAACATGTCCTCATATGACTTCAGAAAATACTATAGGCAATACTACAAGCAAAAGATTCCCTTAAAACATCCCCCCACGCTTGCAAACAATGATTTTCAAACATTGTGTAAAGGAAAGAATCCATAAAATCCTAAAGTTTTTGTTTTACTACTTATATAAAATTTTGTAAATTTTAAATATTTCCCCTGCCTGATGCAAATGCCCTCTGCTTAAGAACTAATATTGCACAAATCTAGTAAGCATTTACTGTCTGACAGATATAATTGTGGTAAGAGCTGCCCCTTCCTGGATAAAATCAGTCTAATGGTTGGACACCTCCTATTCTCAGGTGGTGTCAGTGGTAAAGAACCTGCCTGCCAGTGCAGGAGAGCTAAGAGATGTGGGTTTGATCCCTGGGTTGGGAAGATCCCCTGGAGAAGGGCATGGCAACCCACTCCAGTATTCTTGCCTGGAGAATCCCATGTACAGAGGAGACTGGAGGGCCACAGTCCATAGGGTCACAGAGTCAGACATGACTGAAGCCACTTAGCATGCATGCACACCTTGTAAACCAAGTGGGGATGGGTGGGCTATGAAGTACCAACTGCTTAGTCTGAGGCAGGAGAGGTAATGGTTAACAGACATAACACACGGGATTACACTATTATGAGGCACATGTGCATGCAAGTTAAGTTGCTTCAGTTGTGTCCAACTCTGCAAGGCTTTGGTCCATAGCCCATCAGGCTCCTCTGTCTATGGGATTCTCCAGGCAAGAATACTGGGCACGTGATCTCATACAGATGTGGGCGTGAGTCAAAGAATATCTGATTGACTTTACCTGGGTGGGAGCAAGATCAGAGAAAAGACGGGCCAGAGGAGACAGCTCCTAAAAATTGGTTGGTCACCAGGCAGCAAAGGAGTTATAGTAGGTGGTTACTGTAATATTTTGATTTCCAAAGCATTCAAAAGTACATCAAAAGGGTAAAATGCTTGAAGCATTTTAAATAAAGGATAAAATATTTTATTTTACTATTAAAATATTTCAAGAAATTATCCAACTAATTGATCACAGGCTCTTTTCTGCCATGAGTTTGAATTGCTAACAAACCAACCACAATGCACCAAGTAGCGTGAGAAATGGGGGAAGAGGGCCTTGCTGCAGGAAGTAGTAGAGAGTAGCTCCTATTAGGTAGTAGGGGTTTTTTTTTTAGTTTTGTTTTTGCTTTG
>NW_011495043.1:2806526-2812990 GCF_000754665.1 Bison bison bison | reverse complement strand
AGGTAGTAGGGTTTTTTTGTTTTGTTTTTGCTTATATCCTTTCACTGAGTTTTCAAAACAACTCTGGCTTGTGCTTTGCCCATTTTACAGATGAGAAAATAGAGGTCTAAAGAATTGTCACCAGGAAGTATAAATCTAACATCTGAATCCAGACAATTTTGTCTGATTCCAAAGCTCATGCTCTTTATTACAGGGTATTCTTTGCTTCATTTACCTTGACCTTTTTCACTCTAACCTCTTCAGGAAATACAGATACGAAAGTTCCATCAGGGACCTAAAAGAGCTGCCTGCAGCAATACTCAGCAAACCTTTGCTCAGGGTTGGCCAGCGGAAGCTTTGGGAGAAAAGTCAGTGGATTACCAGCTCTCTTTCCCTCCTCGTGCTTTCTCTCAGTCTCGGTAAGATTTGGAGCAAGGTGTTCCTCTTGCAGCCGTGTGTCTTCAGCTCCAGAGATCTGATAAGGGTCAGAGGACCAGGGAGGACAGTGGAAAAGGGGCTACTTAGAACTAGGCTATGTGTAAGGTTTTAAGAGAAAGGAGAAAAGATATTGAGGCTTCTACTTTACCCAACTGAGTTCTCTAGGCAGAAGGTAAAGAAGGTTCCAGAGCAAAAGCCCCAGGTAGGAGAAAGTATGAACTTACTAGTATTAGCACCTAAGCACAATTGGAAGCGGCTGGATGAAGCACAGGACTGGTAGAGCTGAGGGTTCCAGGATGTGCATCATCAGAGGGAAGGACACTTGTAGCAGCGGAGATATATGCAGCCAGTCTTCCTAATCAGGGAAATTCATGAGAAGGATGCCCATCCCTAGGTCAAGGGTAGACTGTTTTTATCGCTTCTTATCTGGTCTCTTCCCTGGTGGTTCAGTGTTGTAAATAACTCGCCTGCCAATGGAGGGACCATGTCTTCCATCCCTGGGTTAGGAAGATCCTCTGAAGAAGGAAATGGCAACCCCCTCCAGTGGACAGAGGAGCCTGGTGGGCTATGGTCCATGGGGTCGCAGAAAAGTCAAACACGACTGAGCGACTAACAACAACAATTTGAGCTCTTTCTCCAGTGTTCTCTCTCTCTTCTTAACCAGGACTAAGATACTGTTCTGAAACCTTCAACAGCTTCTTTTTGTTTACAGAATGACCCATGCATCAGGCAGGCACTCTGTATGCTCTACGGGGTGGCACAACTTCTTTCAAACTAGCGCTCTACTCTTGCAACAGGCGCTCTCCACCACATTAAATTGCTCCATTCCTAAACATTTTTTGTCCTTTCCCACCTCCATGTTTTCACTCTCTGTATGGCCTCTACCCAAACATTTCTCTTGTATTTTCCACTCTCCTGTTCTCTCTGAACCTTATACACAGTATGGAGCACACAGAAGTTGCCCCATGGAAACTGCATGTTCCATGCAGGGCTTACACATTATCTCCTTTATATTTTGGAAACTCTTGAAGGCCAGTAAAATATCCATAAAATCCATTATTCCAAGGCATAATTCCTTGTACATAATACATAATAAGTAGTCAATATATAACTCATAAATGAAAATGTTAGAAAGAAATGATGACAACATTAACTAAGCAGTTTGAAAGGGTCATTTGCCAGCCTCTATTCAAGTGGCTTCCAAATCCAGGAAACCAAATCCCAAAGAAATTAATGATCTTGATCTGCATGAGAACTAGTTGAAACACAGTCAGGACTAAGAGTAATAGCTAACTTCATTTGATTACCTATCATGTATCTGGCACAACTATAAGATTTTACTTATTTTGACTTTTTGACATTTTAATAATAATATGAGGTACTTAAGAGCTCATTTGATAGGCAAATAGAGTTGCACAGAAAGATTGAGTAATACATGCCAAGTCAAATAGCTTTGTAAATAGCAGAATCAAGATTTGACCACACTCAAGACTGATTCCAGAGTACCCATACTTAACCATGACTCCACTCAATTGAACCTTCTATTAATCCAGTATCCATTCTACTATGCCATTTCATCCCCACTTGTTAGCTCAATAGGGCATAAAGATACTGGCTGACCCACAATCTTTCTGTAAAAGGAAAGGCTTAGAAAGATCACACACATATCTGTATTCACTGGTAGGTATCACCAATAAAGCTAATAAAAAAAAATGAAGTTAGTCCAAGCTAACACATGATGCGATTCCAGCTGAGAAATGAAGAATAGACCCTACTTAACAAATTCAGTCTTTTGGTCTCTATTTAGTCTTCCTCACAATAGGTAATAAACATATCTGTTTTTTGCTAAGACATGACTTGGATTATTTTATTGTTATCTACTTTACTTTGGCCACTTGATGCAATGAACTGACTCATTGGAAATGACCCTGATGCTGGGAAAGATTGAAGACAGGAGAAGGGGATGACAGAGGATAAGATGGTTGGATGGCATCACTGACCCAATGGACATGAGTTTGAGCAAGTTCTGGGAGTTGGTGATGGACAGGGAAGCCTGGCATGCTGCAGTCCATGGGGTCGCAGAGTCAGACACGACTGAGTGACTGAACGGACTGACTTGGAGGAAAAACAAGTTATACTGATGGCGCCTGTGGAGGTGCTGGGGTTTATGCTTTTGTTGTTGTTGATGGTGGTGGTAACAGTATCTTAATTCCAAATTTTTTCTGTATATGAGTAAGCTTATTTTCTAGAGCTTCAGAAACTAAAATCTGTCTCAAGGAAGACTGTTTTGAATTGTTTTGTGCTTAGTTTTCTCTGCTAATTAAATTCCAGTTTATAATGTATTAGTGTTCCGTTTTCTCATTCACTGTATTTCTGTGTGAGCTATTTACAGATTAGAATTTTGAAATTTTCTCAAGGAAATATAAACCTTGCCTTTCTGTTAATTATAAGAGCAACTGTGACCACAAGATAATTCTGGAAAGGCAATTAAGTAGTGCTTCAATTTTCTCCAAAGTTGGACATTTGTAGTTCAAATCCACAAGTCCTGGAGATTATTCTATCCAGCCTGCAGCTCATTGGAATCGCCCTCTTCACAAGATCTTCTTTGTCAGCCTCTGCTGTCCCAATGTGGCTAAAGAGATTCTCCAAAAATATTAATACTAACTTGCTCCTGTTCCTCTACTTACAGCCCTTCTGTGTTCTCTTATCCACCATCTTTAACATGGCTACCTCTTCACGCTTGGACTTTTTTACCCTCCCGCTGCATCTCTCACCACTTCAGGTCAGAGCATTCAACTCACCACCATGCTATAATCTTTTCAAGTGAAAGTCTAGAGAAAAAAATCTAATGCTTCTTCCTCATGACCATCTCTCAAATATTCAAGTGCAGCTATTGTGTATTACCAAGTTTTTTATTTTCCAGGTTAATTTCTCTGAGTCTGGCCATTCTTCAATAATTATACCCTAATGTGTTCAACTCTTGGTAAAATCTGATAAAACTGAATCCAATATTATAATAAGGTCTATGCTGTTCAGAGAACAGTGAGCTTTTACTTTCCTTGTTCTGGGCACTAAATTTTATTTATGCAGAACAAAATTTCATAAGCCTTTTCATCATTCACATCCACTCAATTTTCACTGGCCAACTAAAACCTTACATTAATTTGCATTATATTAAAGTTCCCCAAATCTGCACTTTGCACTTATTGTTTTAAACAAAGATATGGTCATTTATATTCACTTTTTGTTGCATTGCATCTCATTAATTTTAATTCATTATTTTATGCTACTAAGATGTTCATCTTTTAGAATCTTATGTTTATATCTTTCAAAAGTTGAATAAACTGGCTGTCTTCATCATCATTCAAGTTATGGATAAAAAAGTTCAAAAGCACATACTCAGTTTGAGGGAAGCTGATATATGATCAAAGTCATATTTCATTGTCTCATTATGAAGAATTTTAAAGACTATAACACAATACTTTACTCGAGTATCAAATCACATGACATATTCTTGGTGAATCCATGTTAGTTCTTTGTGATCCAAAAATATCCTCATAATCCTTTTTGAAAGTGTATTAAGCATTGAAATCACATATATGACCCCAGCAGACCTTTACCCTTTCAGAAAACTTAAAAAAGAAAGAAAGAAGTCTGAGGAATCTCTTCTATTTTCTGTAAGTGTTTGAAGATAATTTATAATGGCTTCATAATTGTATCAGCAACTTCTTCATATGAGAAAAATATGCTGTAATCATCTCCTCACCTAGATTGTTATTTGATATTTTTCTTAACCATAGTGACTCTGCTCTTCCTAATGTGAAAATTATTCCTCTTAATAGAGAAGATAGAAGTAAAGCAGGAATTAGATTTCTAAAGTCTGAATTGGTCCTAATGTAATTTTACCCATATTTTCCTAAATCACACTAAAGGAGAGCTAAAGAATGCTCAAAATTGTTTTTAAAAAAAAAAGCATTATTTTTCTAACTCAGTCCCCTCCAGCAGCATTTCAGAAAGCCATACCCTGTCCTCCAGCAGGTCCAAATTCCCCCAAACTCATTAAAGATGGCCCTATGGATTTTTCATGAGCTTCTGAAAGTGTGAATGGATGAATTCCTTGATGGTGAGTGAGCAACGGCGATGCTTTGTCAGGGTCATTCCTGCTCCCCTGTCCTTCCTCGGTTGCTTCTGTTATGACATCAGTCTCTGCATGACACCCCAAAGCCTTCTGCTGCCCTGCCGCGAGTCCACTGCCCAGGTAACCATGCTTTCTCTGACTCCTGATACTGACTGCTCTAATGTCACTTGCTGCTTCCTTGTCTAGTCTCCTTGACATAAAAAAAGTTACTTTGCTGAAGGGGAGAAATGCCTTTCACTCATAACCAGCTGTGAGCATGCTGTGACTTCCTCCTCTTTCTGAGGTTCTAACACAAATCCCTGTGAGTGAAGGGGATGACAAGCTGAGTAGCACACACCCAGGCACACTCCAAACTCTCCCTCTGAACTTCTCTGGTGGTGAAGTTGATAAGAATCCTCCTGCTAATGTAGGGGACATGGGTTTGATCCCTGGTCCAGGAAGATTCCACATGCCAGGGAATGATAAAGTCCGTGCACCCCAGATACTGAATCTAGACTCTAGAGCCTGTGCTCTACAACAGACACCACTGCTATGAGAAGACCATGCACCGTAATGAAGAGTAGCCCCCACCTTCTGCAACTAGAGAAAGGCTGCACAACAACAAAGACCCCGTGCAGCCAAAAATTTTAAAAATATAATAAATAAGTAAATAACAAACTGTCTCTCTTGTTGGACAGAGATTCATTATTTTTCAGCACTTTCCAGGATCTAAACTTTCTACTACGTTGGGTCAAGAATAATCCAAGATAATCTCCCTACCTGAAGGTCAGTTGGTCACCAAATTTAGTTCTATCTGCAACTTTAATTCCCCTGCCATATTACTTATGAGGTTACTCTACCTGCCATCCAGTGGGCCATATCTGACCAGAAGAAATACCCATGTCTTGCTTGCTCTGACAGAGTGCTCTCTGATACCAATGCAGACAAGCAAATACTACCACAGGCCACTTAAGCTTTCCTGGACATGACCAGGCACTAAGCTCCATCAATGTTCAACTTCAAGGAACATATTTCTGAGTGGTCCTCTCCAGAGCACCCAACTTGGAGACCTATTATATCTCTCCTACCTCTTAGAAATAATGACCTTGTAGAACATCTCTCCAATCTCTGACCCTTCCTTGTGATCCTTGTCCATGGCTGGTGAGTCACAAAACCATTTCTATAACATCTTCTTTGTAAAGTGTGTATAAGGAGATCTACTTTAAAACTGGATTTGTATTTAAATTTTTTTTATTGTCATATTGATAGAAATTTTGCTTTTTGTATCCTGTTACATGGTCTCAACATCTGCTGGATCATCGAAAAAGCAAGAGAGTTCCAGAAAAACATATATTTCTGCTTTATTGACTATGCCAAAGCCTTTGTGTGGATCACAATCAACTGTGGAAAATTCTGAAAGAGATGGGAATACCAGACCACCTGACCTGCCTTTTGAGAAAACTATATGCAGGTCAGGAAGCAACAGTTAGAACTGAACATGGAACAACAGACTGGTTCCAAATAGGAAAAGGAGTATGTCAAGGCTGTATATTGTCACCCTGCTTATTTAACTTATATGCAGAGTACATCATGAGAAACGCTGGGCTGGAAGAAGCACAAGCTGGAATCAAGATTGCCGGGAGAAATATCAATAACCTCAGATATGCAGATGACACCACCCTTATGGCAGAAAGTGAAGAGGAACTAAAAAGCTTCTTGATGAAAGTGAAAGAGGAAAGTGAAAAAATAGGCTTAAAGCTCAACATTCAGAAAACGAAGATCATAGGATCTGGTCCCATCACTTCATGGGAAATAGATGGGGAAACAGTGGAAATAGTGTCAGACTTTATTTTTGGGGGCTCCAAAATCACTGCAGATGGTGATTGCAGCCATGAAATTAAAAGATGCTTACTCTTTGGAAGGCAAGTTA
>NW_011495043.1:2783089-2806426 GCF_000754665.1 Bison bison bison | reverse complement strand
AAAGGAGATCAGTCCTGGGTGTTCTTTGGAAGGAATGATGCTAAAGCTGAAACTCCAGTTCTTTGGCCATCTCATGCGAAGAGTTGACTCATTGGAAAAGACTCTAATGCTAGGAGGGATTGGGGGCAGGAGGAGAAGGGGACGACAGAGGATGAGATGGCTGGATGGCATCACCAACTCAATGGACGTGAGTTTGAGTGAACTCTGGGAATTGGTGATGGACAGGGAGGCCTGGCATGCTGCAATTCATGGGGTCACAAAGAGTTGGACACGACTGAGTGACTGAACTGAACTGAACTGACATGGTCTCTTCAATAGTTTAATATTATACATGATTCTGCAGTGAATGTTCTTGTACTTATATAATTTCATAAATATTCAAGATATTAGATAAGTATAACAAGTGGAACTAGTGGCTAAAGAGTCCCCATTTTGACTTTTGATGGATATTGCTAAATTGATGTTTATGTCACTTTCTATTCCTAATTACAGGTATACGCTAATTTACAGTCTCAGAAGCAAACAATTAAGGAAGACTTTTTCCACTCTACCACAAACTAGACATGATGTCTATTATTTGTGCTTTGTCTATTACATGATGCTAATTTTTTATTGCATTTCTCTTCTTGTGATTAGAAATGGACATGTTATATTTGTGATCTATTTGCAATCATAGATGTTTCCTGGCAATTTTAACTAACTTAAGAACCCAAGTAGCATGAAGCCAAAGTGTGGGTGTAACTAATATTGAAAACCTTCCCAAGAGAAAGAATCAAGAAAAAACAACGTGAGACAAGGAGACTCAGTAACCAGAACCATGAAGCCCCAGACTCTATTGACACTTCCTGATCCTTAGAGATTTCACTTTGACCATTTGAAGCTTGAAGAGTGATAACTGTGAAGATCTTATGACTCTAATGGTGTCTCTTCTCTCTTAGTGGAGGATATAGAAGCAGAGGCTCCATTCAATAAACTTAGAAGTCTCCCTTTGACTTGGGCTCAGTGTGAAAAAGGAAGAGTTAATATTACATAATCTTGAATTAAGAAGGATTATTCTTAAGAATGATGACCTATAAGCAATCCTTAAAATGTGTCAAAACTCCTAATTACAAGTTCGTTGTATTTAAATGTTCAAAATGGATGGGAAAGATATAACCAAACACACTATTCCCAACCTAAAAACTTTAAGGAGTCTATAAATATCAAAATAATATTGATGCATACTTACAAAACCTTAAATTTTGTGTTCATTCTCAAGTTGGATAAAATGACTATAATGCTCTCTGTTATTTCAAATGAACATTGACATTCAGTGCCCTTTACTGTGAGATCTTATACAATTCAAGTTCTATATTGAGCATATAATTTATGTCCAATGACACGCTCTCTTGAACTGCTTAAGGAAAAAGAAAAGGCTTCTTCAATTCCTTTCCCGTGAAAAATATAGGGCCAGGAAATGAGAATGCAGACTTCAGGTATTTTGATCTATTTAGAGAATCCTCAGTTCTGAGTAATGCAATAAATACAATTTTGTGACAGTATTTAATGGTGATTAAATGCTGGATCAAGAAATATCCCAAGGATAGAATAATTTGCTATGTTTTAATAAAACTTTGTTTTAAAGGCTCTTCCTCAACCAGCAAAATCATTTTGTTCACATTATTTTTCCCACCCTCTTATTGCATTAGCACTGTCTCTCTTCAGAATAGTGCCTTACTTTGCCCAGTAGTCCAGGGCCATATAAATGAGCAGGCAAGCTGAGACTACACAAAGTAATCTTATTCATTTAAAGATAAATTAATTTTAAAAAAGATTTTAAAAAATGTTTGTCAAAACTTTAAAACCCTCTCACCATAGTTCATAAATGTATAGGGAAATATGCATGTGTGCTCAGTCGCTCAGTCACATCTGACTCTTTGTAAACCCATGAACTGTAGCCCATCAGGCTCCTCTGTCCATGGGATTCTCCAGGAAAGAATACTGGAGTAGGTTGCCATTTCCTTCTCCAGATCTTCCTGACCCAGGAATCTGGGTCTCCTGCATTTCAGGCAGATTCTTTATCGACCGAGCTACAAGGGAAGCCCAAGGGAAAGATAAAATAAAATAAATATAATATTTACTTAGTACATTGTATTTAAAATATTAGAACTATTGAGAATTTAAAATTATTTCTTTGTGCCTTTATCAAGAGTAGTTTGAACAGTATTTGCTTCTCCTTGTCATGGAATAATTTTAGAGGCAGAAAGAGCATTTTTCTGCTTTGGGGAATTGTCTTAGCACTAAGTTTTTATCAGCTTCAAATATTTTAGACTTTGTGCTTTTAATGTTGTGAAATATCACTGAGAATTCTTTTTGCGTGAGGAGGTCACTTTCTTTAAGACCTTTATCCTTTTTCGTCACAGCTTTATCCTTTTTGTCACACTTTCTTCTTTATATTGATAAGATCACCTTCACTAAGTTTTCACTAAGTTACTCCTGCTGCATATCTACAGTCCCTTCAAGTGGGCCAGTGTCAACATTCCCCACACTCTGCTCTTTCTTCTATAGCCCCATTTATGTTCATTCAATATGCTATCACATGTCTCTTCATTGCATTTTCATATTTCTGTTCATTATCCATTTGTGGAAAATGTCACGTGGGTCTATCACTGGGAGACAAGGAAGTAGCACAACCGCATGCTTTGCTGTCATGTGAGCTGAATAATAGACATGCAGTGACCGGTCTCTGACAAATTCTGAAAGAAGTACCATGATGGGTTACTCATCAGGATGGGCATCTGTTGAGTGACTGTGGACTGAAGAGCAAGCAGGAGGTCTGCACTGATGCACCTGCTCAGTTAACACGCTATAGTAACTGAAATTTGAATCTTGTTGTTGGAGACCTAATGTTAACAAAGCCATGATAATTTGAATCTTGTTGTTGGAGACCTAATGTTAACAAAGCTATGATAATTTGAATCTTGTTGTTGGGGACCGAGTGTTAACTAAGCCGTGATAACTGAACTCTGTACACAGGGAACTGGGAAAAGCAAGGATTGACCTGCTATATATAGAAATGTATTTATTTCTTAATTCATAAGGCTTGTCTTTTGGTAGCAATTAGAAAGCTTCTTTTAGAAATATTGTACAACATCCCCTACATGTGGAATCTGAAAAGAAATGATACAGATGAACTTACTTAGCAAATAGAAAGAGATTCATAGAGAATGAACTTATGGTTGCTGGGGAGTTGGGGTAGGGGTGGAAAGGGATAGTTAGGGAGTTTGGGATGGACATGTACAACTGTTATGATCAAAACGGATAACCAACAAGGAGCTACTGTATAGCACAAGGAATTCCGCTCAATGTTATGTGGCAACCTGGATGGGACATGAGTTTAGGGGAGATGGATACATGTATGTGTATGGCTGAGTCCCTTTACTGTTCACCTGAAACTATCATGAGACTGTTTGTTAATCGACTATACCCCAATACAAAATAAAATTTTTTTAAAAAAGCTCCTTTTTCTAGGTATAGTTTAAGAAAAGGGGTGAAAAGAAAAGTGGAAAAATACTAGAATCTGATAAGAGGTCAATCCTATATACATTTGTACATTTTACTTAATCAGATACTATTACTTTTATAATATTGATTCTGTTAGGCACTTTCCAAAAGTTCACAAACATCATTCCTTGTAACCGTCTTAACAATAATGAGGGTGTTACTATTAGTTTCATCATCTTAAAAATGAGAAAGATAGGAAAAAGGAAGATAAGTGACTTGCCTAAGACTACATATTGTCAATGGCAGAGCAAGTTTCAGACCTAAGCAGTCTGGCTTTGGAGCCTGTTTGTTCAACCACTGCACAATGCTGTTTCTGCATCAGCCTGTGTTACTAAGTCTGCAAAGTAACGCATTATCAGGTCATTGCTCTTCCCGGTACACTTAGGTGTATCTCATTTATTGAGTTTATGACTAGAGATATAAAATTCAGTATACGAAGCTGACATTATTTACAACAGAGATTACTAAAGTTCCACAGACCATAGGGGAGACATGGTGCTTCTTCTTTTTTTTTAGGGGAGCCATGAGTGCAAAGGGAATGATTTGGAGGAAAGTGAGACATTTCCGGCTCAGAATCAACTACATCAGCAGGTCAGAAGGTTGAAGCTCTTATCATAAAGCTCTACATGATGGTAGAAAAAAATCACTGGGGATCATGAAATGAATAAATTACTACTCCATTTCTATCTAGATTACAAGGGTCTCCTTAGGGAAATAGTTGAGCCAAGATAACTGAAATTTAAATGGCACAGATTTTACTTCTCTTTGCAAACAACCATCCACCTTCCCAACTACTAAGCCTGAAAATTATAAAAGTAAATTTTAATGAACCTGACAAATGTTGAGAAGAAAAATAACTCTATTTAGTAAGCACAACTGATGCAGCGCTGCAAGTTCAAAAATATTATCCCACTTCTCTTGTTAAATCTCTGTTTGGAGAGTACTAGTAATCAGATAACTCAATTGGCTTCATTGGAATTGTGGTTAAAGATTAAAATGGCTGTTTATTTTTAAATGGTTGTGTGTGTGTGTGTGTGTGTCATTGCCACTTCCTGAATGTCTCCTTGGTGCCTAGCAACTGCCAATCATCCAATTTTCAGTGCTAACTTTTTCTCTTTCTGACAAATAAAAAGAAAACACCAAAATGTTATGCAGGTTGTTACTAGAAATAACTTGCTTCATAAAACAATATGAATGATCTAGAATAAGCCATTCATGAATTTAAGGTCATGGTGAAGAGCACAAGTGGAGACTGTTTCTCAAGGACTTTTTTTTTTCAATTTCCAAGAGCCAAGCCCACTAGTTACAAGGATATTTTTATTATCTATATAATAGATCCTGGGTTCCTGAGTGAGTTCAGTGAAAAGGAGGAAGAAAGGAGAGGCTCAGTACTGAAGAAAGAAGTGATATGGGAATTATCCATTCTTTGGTGTCTTCTGTCAGTCTCTTCCTCTTCCTTTGCATAATTAAAAATTATCTGAATCTGAAAATAAGCTTGTATGATTTTAAATAAACAGTTAACACATAAAAAATAATTATGTGATATGATAGAGGTGTTTGTTAGCTAACACTACAGGGGTATTCATATTGCAATATATATGTAATCACAGTAACACATTGTATATCTTAAACTTATACAATGTTATATGTCAATTGTATCTCAACAAAAACTTAATTTTTTTTTAAATGATTACAAAAATTACTGAGGAAAAAACTGGTAACCTTGTGTGCAGGTGTGGGAGAGCCCAGTAAAGAGCATACAAACTGAAAAGAAGAGACAGGCTTGTGTCCCAGGCAAGGGAACTAATCAATGAAGACAGCAGTTTCCATTAAGATGAGAAAATCGAGCTATATGATCTCTAAATTCACATTAGGCTCCAAATTTGAATAATACTACAGAAGCGCTTTCATTATTTCAAGGTCATCCAAGAAACTGTAACATCCATTAGTTCATGCCACTTCATGCTGAAATGCTTCCATTGGTCTTCCATTTCTCTTAGAATGAAATTCAAATTCTTTACCATGGCCTGAAGCCCTGAGTGATCTGTTTCACCCCATTCATGCCATCATCTGTTCGCACACCCAGCTCTGCTACTCATACTTGCTTAGCTTATGTCCATCATGAGACCTTTGCCCGTCAGTTTCTTTAAACATGCTATGCTCCACATTCAAGCTTATCAAGACTGCCACCTTCTTGTCCTTCAGACCTAAGCCCAAATGTCACTGTCTTTTCATCGTCTTTCTTTGTCCAGCTTTGGCTTTCCTTGTCCAGCTGACCTAAGGGACATTTTTCCCAGTTAATCTTTATCACCTACCCTGTTTTAATTTTTCCTGTAGCACTTAATACAACTTGCAGTGATCTTATTCATTCACTTGCTCTTTATCTGCTTTCTTTTGTACAAGAGCATACACTATGGGAGGACATGAATCTTCCCCATCTTATTACCCTATGTATTCTCTGGAACTGTGCCTGGCAGAGAGCAGACACTAAGCAAGTATTTTGAGAACAAATTAATGATCATATGTCATTTACTGATGCACTGCCAATGCCAAAACACAATGCTAAATAAGCATTAGCTTTTTTTTTTTTTTTTTAATAGAAAGACATACATTCCGTAGACTGAACTCAGTCCATCTCAGAAGATAAAGCAGCCCTGGAATGTAGGCGTGGTTAGTTTTTATGAGCTGGGTAATTTCATGGGCTAATAAGGGGGAGGACTATTCCGACTATTTGGGGTAAGGTACAGGGATTTCCAGGAATTGGGCCACTGCCCACTTTTTAGCCTTTTATGGTAGGCCTCAGAACTGTTACAGTGCTTGTGGGTGTGTCATTTAGCATATGCTAATATATTATGGTGAACACATAATGATGCTCAATATGTTCTTCATGTAACTGAGTGAGTGAACTGGATCACCTTATAAAGGTGTCTGTATGAATTATTTATTATGTGTTCTGTATTTCTTTCCTAGCACTGCTATAACAAATTTCCAGAAGTGTGGTGGAGTAAAGCACCGCAGTTATTATTTTATAGCTCTGGAGGTCAGAAGTCTAACACGAGTCTCATGGGGCTGAATTCAAGGTATTGGCAGGGCTGCATTCATCCTGAGATTCTAGGGAATAATCTGTTATCTTGCCTCTTCCAGCTTCCAGAGGCTGCCTACATTCCATGGCTCACGGCCCCCTTCCAGCTTCAAAGCCAGCAACGGCCAGTGAGTCTTCATCATGCTAAATCACTCTGACACTAATTCTCCTGCCTCCTGTTATCATTTACCATGGAACCCTGGGATTCTATTGGGTCTACTTGGATAATTCCAGAATAGTCTTCTCATCTAAAAGTCCTGGATTTAATCACATCAGCAAAGTCCCTCTGCCATGTACCATGAAACATTCACAGGTTCTGAGGATTAGGACATGGACATCTTTGAGGGGTCATTCTTCTGCTTGCCACCTTGCCATTTGGTGTGATTCTGTACACAAAACACCCTTGTCTTGGGTACTCCTACAGAAACCTCTTATCTTTCAAACATGTGCTGTGTAGTTGCATTCTGGAGAGGAATTCCCCATAAATAATCTTGTCTTTCATTTTCCCACCTCTGTGCTGTGGCCTGAGAATGTGAGTAATACTCACTTCATATAACTTGAGCAAAGGGTTTCGACTGCTACCTCTTGTGCATATAAACAGCCTGAAAATGAGCAGATTTAGCAGACAATGACATCTCTGGGCAGACTAAACATCCATTTCTGTTTCTGGTAGAAGATAATTATGAGAAAAGAAAACACATTCCATTCTCATCACCAAAATTAGAAGGACAGCACCACTGTATATTGTAAGAAGATAGAATTCACTATCAAGCAAGAGTCAAGCAAATTGCATCATTATGAGAAGAAGCCTGGGAGGAGCAGGATGACGGACTCCAGAACCAGCATCGAGCTAAAGCAATTCTCTTCACTTGCCCAGGGTAAGTCAGCCTGCACAATTAAGCAAACCCAGGGGCCTAACACATTAACTTGCCATCGATATATCCTATCTGCCTTGGCACAAGCTAGTGTCTCTGGCATTATTTATGAAGGCAGTCTTGCTATATTTGCACAGCATGCAGCATTGTTCATAGCAGGCTACTGATTATTGTCAATGAATAATGCCCCAGAAGCTCCTAACCCTTTGTACTTATGCCTAATAACTAAATCAGCAATACTGCTTCTCTGTGCTCTGCTTAAGACTCTAGCACAGCCATAAATAAACTACCAGCGGCAGGATCCATTTGGGGTTAGTGTCTACCACCGCCTAGTTACAAGTTCATATTTTTCCCTGTTATACTATAAACAGTTGTCACTGCTAAGACTTTTTTTTTCTATGGATATCAGAATTTTCTGAAATCTTATATTGCTTGAATTATTCAAGCCAAAATAATACATCAGGCCTTGTTTGGGCATTTACCCTGGAGGGATGGGAGGACTAACAGCAGCAAAGTGGGAATTCCTACAGTCATTCTTCTCTCTAAATTATTTAAAACTGCATGGACATTTATCTTCTAACATTCAGAGGGGGCTTGGACCTTTTTCTCCTGCTAACCAGCACACCTTGTCAGAGAACTTCAGAAGAAGCCCGTGGACCTCGAATTTTGCACTTCATAGCCCAGTTTGATAAAGACAAATACCCCTCAAAGACAAATACCCCTTTCCCTCTTCCTGAAGGCCACGGAGAAACACTTTACCAAATTAAAAGGAAAACTGGTACTCCTTTGGCTAAAATACCATGAGGGTAATCTCTGTGCCTGATGTCTTATAAATGTCTCTAATGAATACCATCCAAATTCATGCAAGAAACAAGCATTCAAAAAGATGTATGCACCTTTTCCATGAGATCCCTAAAGGCACGGCTTGATTTATGACCCATGCTTTATGAAGACAGTGCAAACAAAGGGCCATGGGTGTTAAGAGAGGGAAGCAGAGCTGGAGTCCTGGACAGAGCAGTCCTGTTTGTCAACTGCAGTGATGAGGGCTGTCACCGCTAAAGGGCCCAGGAGTGCCCCCTCCTTCCCTGAACTTTCTCTGACCTTGTCATCTGATCAGGGTGAGTGAGTTTCCTGAGATGCCAAAACAAATGACCACAACCTGGGGGACTTGAAACACCAGACATTTATTTCTCTCACAGTTCTAGAAGCCAGGAGTCCAAAATCAAGGTGTCACAGGGCCATGCTCACTCTGAAATCTCTAGAGGAGATTCCTTCTGAGGCAGGAGATAGATGGCTCCAGGCTGAATGGTTTCTCCCCTGTGGCCAGAAACTCCGTAATAGCAAAAACTCCGTAAAAGCAGGATGATGGAGGAGGCTAAGCACTACACAGATAAGAGATAAAAAACTTCATTTTCTTCATTCTCAAAGTCAGGAGATCTCCCTAACTACACATATGCAGAAAGGCACTTTAGAGGTCAAAAAGGGAGGGGGCCATCATCTCATAGTAAGTGATATGAACTACCCATAAACCTTTTCTCTAGAATCCATCTTGGCTAAGAGATGTGCGCACACACACAGGAGGACTCTGAGATATACCAAATGTGGACTCAGAGTCAGGCAAATCAAAATGATTGGCCAAAGGAAACCTGGAAGAAATGGCCCATAAAAGTCATTCAAAATGCCACAAGGGTGTGACTCAGCGACTCTCTCTCTGAGCCCACACATGTGTCTATCTACACGTACTGTACTCGTTTTTCCTCCTAACAAACACTTTGTTTCACTACTTTCCATCTTTTGTGGGAATTCTTTTCTGCAAAGCCTAAGAGCCAGGGCCTTTGTCACTGACCATTGGTCTACTACACGTGTTGCTTCCCACTCTTTTGAATCTCAGATGCACAGAATTGAACGAACTATGCACCACTGACTCAATGGACATGAGTTTGAGCAAACTCCAGGAGATGGTGAAGGACAGTGAAGCCTGGCATGCTGCAGTCCATGGGGGAAGCAAAGAGTCAGACATGACTGAGCCACTGAACAACAGCAATGAACATAAACACTTATGAAAACAACACTCATGAATTAGAATTTTTTTAGCTTGCTCTTTGCACATTATCTGTCCTAATTATTTCCTCATGTCACTAATAATCTCTAAAACACATTTTTAAAAATTTTAATTGGAGGATAATTGCTTTATAATATTGTGTTGGCTTCTACCATAGGGACGAATTGAGAAAGTAGCACTGACATATACACGCTGCCATGTCTAAAACACATACTTAATGGCTGCTTATTATTTCATGGTATACATGCATTGCGATTAATTTAAATCATCCTACCTTATGGACATATAGATAAGGTCCAATTTCAATAAAATAACAGAACAATATATAACTTTATTTATAAATCTTGACTATTTCTGATGTTACATCAAAATACATTTCTTAATCAAAAGATAGAGATGCTTTGATACATAGAACTAAACCTCCAGCTTATAGCAATTTACAATTCCACCATCTGGTTCATTATTCTCTTCAAACACTATTAACTGTGTCAACTTTGACAAACTCAAAAGACAATGTCATAGCATTCTCATTTGCATTTCTTTGATTGCTAAAGAAGTTAGAGATTCTTATCATATATTTATGAATCATTATACTTCTTTTCTAATAGTCTCTTCAAATTCTTTACCTATATATTTCTATTGGAATATTTACCTTTTCAGTAATTCATTTGTTCATTTAACACATTTTTATTGCATATCAACTATGTGCCAGACAGTTGGCTGGATCTAGGGAAGAGAATTTTGTGGCTGGAGGCGGGGGGAGATGGTGTGTTGGTTTCTGCCTTCATGGAAAATTACATTCATTTTCTCATAAATTTGAGCAAACTCCAGGAGATGGTGAAGGACACCATAAATTTACAAAGTCTCTTTACATATTAAGGCTATTAACACTTTTCCATGTGTCACTAATATTTTTACTCATTCATCATTTTCACATATGATAAGTATTATTTTATGGAAGTTTGGGGGAGAGATTATTTGTAACTAGGATTGGGGTGAGGGAGGAGGAAGAAAGGAATTTATTCTTTGAAAGAATGTTCTCACCAAAAATGTCAAGCTACTATTCTTCTCATTCACTGGTGTTTTCACTCTTTTCATGTAATTTTTCCATTTGGTCTTTATTTTGATTTATGATATCAGGTTTAGGAAATTTATTCTTTTCCCAGTACCATGTATTAATGATCTGCCATTTTCTCATTGTTCAGAAGCTCATGTTTATCATTTACAATATTTTATAAACATCTGAGTCTAAGTTTTCTATTCCATTCCATTGTTCTGTCTCTTCTTAAGCCAATGCCGCAGTATGCATTATTCAAGTTCTACAATATGTGTAGTACAGGACAGTGCAAATTATAGCATTTTTTTTAAGTTTCTTGGCTATTTTCACTCTCTTCTTTTTCCTCATCCAGGATAACTTTATTATAAACACCAAAAATACACAAATAAAAACCTCCCAGGGAGACTTTGGAATTGTCATAATTTCCCTTTAGACTGTAAACTATACAAAATGTCATTCACTTTCATTCTCAGTTGCTAAGCAATTCTTCCTAATTATCCTTTATTCCACGGTCCCTTAACATACCTGACCTTATGGCTCCCTCTCACAGGATTACACTAAATAGAACTGTCAACTCGGGTCATTTGTTTCAAACTTGGCTTCATAAACCAGGAGAGTTGTAGGAAGAAAGGAAAGTTGCTTAGAAATTAAGAGGAAAAAATAGACAGCTTCAAAAGCAAATTGTATAAGCAAGGTAAGTTTATAAATTGAGAAAAATAAAAATTCAATTAACCTTTCTTTTGTATTGATTAAAATAGTACACATATTTTGATATATTTTACTGAAAATGCAAAGTATTTTAGATATTTTATAATTATTAAAAGATTTGCTGGCTAGTCTGGTCCATTGTAGCATTGCTCTAGAGAACAGAAGTAAATAAAACTTCCCTAACATTCTTATTTATAATAAACTCTAAAAAATGCACTGGGTTCAGATAACTGTCTCCCAAAGCCTTTCACTAAGAACACCTATGCAAGTTTTAATTCTTTCTGAACTTTCTACTTGTCCCACATTGTTCCTGTCCCCGGCTGTACGATCTTCAACATTTGCGTGCATACAAGGAAATTGATTGCTTCAATCACTTCCTTATATATACATGCTCACAGAAGGACAAAGCATCACAAGCAAATGTATGTTATCATTTCCATGAGTCTTGGGAAAAGAAATTAAACAGTGAACTCACTTAAAATTTCCAGAGAAAGTCCTGGAAAATCAGTGGATACCAAACTACCCATATTTTCTATAAAACTTGATAAAACTGAACAATTAATGTGCTACATTTACTCAGCTATAAGCAATAATAGCTAGCTTCAATTTTTTTTTTCATTCCGTTCCAAATAACACAACTCACACAAAAGAATACATGGGATTCATTAAGTATTTATCCTTCTCTCTCTTGGCACCTAAAAGTAGGTCAAATTTCTTACTCAAAAGTCCAACAAAATTTTACTATTGCTGTGTTCTATTCAAGAACTGGATTGAAGCAAATCAGGTACCTTTTAGATAAAGCATTTAAGCTAATTCCAGTGGAAAATAAAGGCTGCATAAGTCTGGTGTGAGGCAGAGAATGAAGGACCAGCCATGAAAACAGGCAAACACTCTCTGAGCCCTTCTAAGTGATGTGTATGTTTTCATACACATTAATCTCAACCTTAACTCCCTGGTGAGTTCTTAGTCTCTCAGCCCCAGCCCTTCTGCCCCTCCGGTGTTTAGCATGAGACTAGGACTTTGAAGGGTGAACTGCAAGTATTGAAGAACTACCCCCAGCTCCTCTATATTTCCTGGCAGCTCTTACATAACACCAGGAAGCCTAGTCCCATCTCAGAAAAAATCACAACTAGGGATTCCTCCAAGGATCTCAGAACTTGAGCATGCCCCTCATGTGTTGTGGAGGGGTCCTTTGCAAACACTGTTGTTGAAAATATCTGTGTAAGAACTGAAGTGCTTAATCACCTACAGAATCATAAGGTCCCTGATCAAAAAACCTGCCTCGACCACGTAGGCATTAGACTGAGGCTGTAAATGTGCAATGGTCACTAGACCCTTAATTCCAAGTAGCTCCTCTTCAAAATTCTCTTTGCCAAAACCTTTGAAATGTCTTATTTTCCCCAATTTCAAGTGACAACCCCTCTATAACTGGCTATAATTTAATTTATATGTAAATGAAATTATATTTTCATTTTCATTTATGTTTCAATTGAAGCTGGAAAAAGTCACTACGTCAGGCTTATTAAAAGCCAAAAGATTGAGTCTTCTATGCAGACTAAAGACAGAATTTTAAGTTATATTTATACTTTCCAATTTAGTAAGCTGATTATATTACATTAGACTTGTGACATTTCCTAAAATGTCTAGAGTTTTCTTATTCAGCAAATTTTTCATTCACATTGCTTATTAAGAGGTCATGAACTTACTGTTTAACATTTTCTTTTTTTCTGATTCCACACTGAAATCATAGTCATCACAGATTTTCTTGGGAATTTCAGGAGATATCTGTTCCTTTTAACATTGCCTTGTTAAATGCAAACTTTACCTGGACTTCCTGGATTCACTTATATCTTATGGTTGCTTTATTGATATTTCAAGTCATTTTTACAGTTCTTACTTTTCCCTACATCTTTGTCATAGAACATTTTCATTCCCCTGGTGTGATATTCCAATAGAAGTTGACAAAACTTGGAATGACATAGAGACTCCAATGTACAGGGTCATGCAATTACAATTATGTATAATTCTGACCAATTAAATCATAAATGCTCAGGAATACATAATTTATTACCTTTATATGCACTGAATCAATTCAAAATAGATGCTTTGAGTTCAATGTTATTTATAAGTAGTCTAAGGTTTCAAATTTTTTTTTGATAAATAAAAACATACCCAAAAATTGAGGTGGGTCTTATAAACAATAATAAATAATATTTATACAGCTTTTTTTTGAGGTACCAAACATTTATATTATCTTAATCCATTTAATCTTTACAACAACATGAAGTTAGACATACTTGAAAGTGAAAGTGAAAGGCACTCAGTCATGTCCAACTCTTCACGACCCCATGGACTGGAGTGGGTAGCCTATCCCTTCTCCAGGGGATCTTCCCGACCCAGGAATCAAACCAGGGTCTCCTGCATAGCAGGCAGATTCTTTACCAACTGAGCTATCAAGGAAGCAGCTCTCCGTACTTTCAGAACCATTGGACATGGAGGGCTGACAGTGTTGCTATTTCATATAAGGGATTTGGGTATTTGCCAATTTGGGTATCCACGGAGAGGCTTGGAACTGATCCCCTGAGATATCAAGAGACAACTGTACTACTATCACAGCTTACACAGATGACGGAGCTAAGGTACAGGAAGGTTAAATAACTTGCCCAAAGTCACATAACTCCAGTGGCAGAATCCAGATCCAAATTCATGTCACTTGTCTCCAAACTCATGTTTTTAACCAAAATGCAAAGCATATTCCCAGGCAGTTTCCATTCAAGTATTACCCAAGAGCCTGACCTTGCTAAACTTCTATTATCAGATGAGCTATGATTAATTCACACAGTTATGCAGTATGGAATTCAGTCTTAGAATAATGTCTGAAGCTCTGTCTTGGCCTGAAAGTAATAACTGACATGCAGAAGGTCCTGAGCCACAAAAATTTTAGGGTTTAGTATATAAAAATATAAGAAGCCCAGTTCAGTTCAGTTCAGTCACTCAGTCGTGTCCGACTCTTTGCAAACCCATGGACTGCAGCACGCCAGGCCTCTCTGTCCATCACAGCTCCTGGAGATTACCCAAACTCATGTCCATTGAGTCGGTGATGCCATCCAACCATCTCATTCTCTGTCGTCCCCTTCTCCTCCTGCCCTCAGTCTTTCCCAGCACCAGGGTCTTTACTAATGAGTCAGCTCTTTGAATCAAGTAGCAAAAGTATTGGAGTTCCAGCTTCAATATCAGTCCTTCCAATAAACATTCAGGACTGATTTCCTTTAGGATGGACTGGTTGGATCTCCTTGCAGTCCAAGGGACTCTAAACAATCTTCTCCAACATCACAGTTCAAAAGCATCAATTCTTTGGCACTTGGCTGGAAGAAGCACAAGCTGGAATCAAGATTGCTGGGAGAAATATCAGTCATCTCAGATATGCAGATGACACCACCCTTATGGCAGAAAGTGAAGAGGAACTACAAAGCCTCTTGATGAAAGTGAAAGAGGAGAGTGAAAAAGTTGGCTTAAAGCCCAACATTCAGAAAACTAAGATCATGGCATCCAGTCCCATCACTTCATGGCAAATAGATGGGGAAACAGTGGAAACAGTGTCAGACTTTATGTTTTGGGGCTCCAAAATCACTGTAGATGGTGATTGCAGCCATGAAATTAAAAGACGCTTACTCCTTGGAAGGAAAGTTATGACCAACCTAGACAGCATATTAAAAAGCAGAGACATTACTTTTTCAACAAAGGTCCCTCTAGTCAAGGCTATGGGTTTTCCAGTAGTCGTGTATGGATGTGAGAGTTGAACTATAAAAAAAGCTGAGCCCCAAAGAATTGATGCTTTTGAAATGTGGTGTTGGAGAAGACTCTTGAGAGTCCCTTGGACTGCAAGGAGATACAACCAGTCCATCCTAAAAGGGATCAGTCCTGGTTGCTCATTGGAAGGACTGATGTTGAAACTGAAACTCCAATACTTTCGCCACCTGATGTGAAGAGCCAACTCATTATTAAAGACCCTGATGCTGGGAAAGATTGAGGGCAGGAGGAGAAGGGGACGACAGTGGATGAGATGTTTGGATGGCATCACTGACTCAATAAACATGACTTTGGGTAAACTCTGGGAGTTGGTGATGGACAGGGAAGCCTGGCGTGCTGTGGTTCATGGGGTCAAAAAGAGTCAGACAAGACTGAGCAACTGAACTGAATAGCTTTCTTTATAGTCCAACTCTCACATCCATACATGGCTACTGGAAAAACCATAGCTTTGATTAGATGGAATTTTGTTGGCAAAGTAATGTCTCTGCTTTTTAATATGCTATCTAGGTTGGTTATAACTTTTCTTCCAAGGAGATAAGAAGCCCAAGCAAACCTGATATATAGGCAAACACAATTCTTTTTAACATATATATGTTCAGGCCTCTAATGGTTATGTCCCTACATCCTCTCTCCTCCCAACCAAACTGCTCCCTTGTGATAGCAACTCCTCAGGCCCAGTGCCTATGCCATGTGACTTAGTGGTCTGAATTACAAGATAACCCCCTGTCCAAAGGTTTAATCCATCTCTTTATATTTCAATTGAAACCTAAGCCACAGAAGCTAGGGTATTTGGATGCCAAAGCATGAGCAAAAACTGTTACAAACTCCAAAGCATCATTCTCACTCCCACCGTTCTCCTGGTCCCAAATTCTCAGTGTAATAAAAACATTCAAAACTTCATATTGAGAAGAATATCTTTCTCATTCTATTGCATTCTGGGTACTCAGTTTCAATCACAAGACATAAAGAGCTGATGGACATGGTCTTTGAACATCTGAGGACAGAATTAAGTCCTGGAAGCTGTGTATCTGATAGCCTTAAAGCCTACACTGAGAAATCAGGCCAAAATACAGTATTTCATATTAAGTTAATTACGGGGTGAGCTTCCCATTACTGAGTTCACAGTGGCCTTGAAAAATATCGTCCTTCGGGGTATGCCAAGTCAAAATCATGCAAAGTGCTATTTAATTGATGCATTGAGCTTAAAAGCAGCCAACTCCACCAAATTAACCCTGTGTTGGTCACATCGGCAACTGCTAAATAAATAACTTGTTGGCTGATTGACTGAAGGGATATTGGAAAGGTACTGGGTGATTCTCTCTGCTATATGACAAGATGTCCTTTGCAAAGATGAACTCAGCAGGGCAACAGAAAGCAATTGGGGGAGCTGCTGAAAATTATTCATGAGAGCCAAAAAGGAAGAGAAACACACTGTCTGCTTTCTCTGCTGGTTGTATAAGCAATGGAAATGGAGTTGTCACAGCAGTGAGAACAGAGGACACGGCACAGGATTGAGAGGAGGCTTGGATTTTCGTCCTCTGCCAATAACCCTGTGGGAGGCCATGGAAAAGTTCATGTAAGTTCTCTTTGAAGGTTCAGTAAAACATTGTCTAAGGTCGCTTCTGTTTTTTAACTTTTCTCCTGACTCAGGTTTCTATGCATTTGAGCATCAAGAAATTTTAGCTTCCTGCCTCTTCTCAAGTATCGATTTGTTGTTTTCATTCTTCAACTTCCTAAGTAGATTCCATACTTGAAAAAATGTCAATTTCTTATGAATATCCCTACTGCTAAGTGAGTTCAGCTAGCTAATCAGTCTAGCCCTAGAGGTACTACACAATCAATCCTTCTTATAGCCCTTCACTCTTTTAATTCAGTGAATGCTAAAATTATAGTCAGTAAATATTTAATATGTATTAAGGACCAACTACATATTGTGCACTGAACCAGGGTTGCCATTTCCTTCTCCAGGGGATCTTCCTGACTCAGGGATTGACCCTGCATCTCTTGCATCTCCTGCATTGGAAGGCAGATTCTTTACCACTGAGCCACCTGGGAAACTTGGTCAATATTTAATGTTTATTAAGAACCAATTACATGTTATGCATTGAACCAGGTGCTGGTGGGAAGATTGCTACTCTCAAAGAGCTTGCAGTCTAGGTGGAGAAATAGCAATGTAGACAAGAATTTCACCAAATTGCAGAACATGCTGTAACTGCAGTGTTTACAAAGAGTCGTGGTAGGCTAGAGGGAAGGTCACCATCTCCTATCTGAATCAATCAGAGAAGTCATGCACTGAGCAGAGACTAAGATGAATCTTGAAAGATGAGGTTGTCAGAAGAGCTAAAAGAAGCATTCCAGGATGAAAACACAAGATTATTTTGCAATAATACACACAACCGATAAAGGCTTGAAGGGAAAGGGAGTTGGGGAAGTGAAAGAGGCCACATCAATAGCTAAAAATCTCAGAAAGAAGAGTGAAATGAAGAATCAAAGTAGAAAAATCATCAAAACATATTAAAATAAGTATGTGTGTTTGTGGGGCAAAGCTTGAGGGGAGATTAAGAACATGAACCCCTGCCTTATAAAAGGTCTTACTAAACTGCACAGAGAAGACCACACTCATCTACACGTCAGTCTTTAGAGCAGGACATTTGGTTATAGCATCAACAGAGGATTCTGTATTAAGTCTCCCATCTTCCTTAACGCTAGGTATTCACAAAGCTTACTTTCCCATGACCCCCAAACTAAAGCTAGTGAGTTTTAGTTTGGGGAAGGAAGGTACTTCCTTCCCCAGCGGGCACTCTCCATTATGTGACCCCATCAATTACAACTTGTAAGTACATTGTATATTCACCTGTTTATTTACTTTGGACTTGAAAAAATATGGTTCCTTCCCACTGATTCTATCATTTGAACTTTAGTTTCTGTTCTTGAGTAAAGAATTAATTACTGTCCGCTCCAAACATAGCAGTGCCTAGCACAGTGCTCGGCATATCAAAACCAAAAACCTCTTGTTAGTATCTTGGAGCAAGAACCGTATATTCTTATACTGCACTAACCTTCACAACACTTCATATTCCCAGGTGTGCTGGGAACTCTTCTGGTCTGACCTTTGGGACCCTTCAGGTCTGACCCTTCAAAAAATAGTCCTGAAATTTGTGATTTCATATTTGTATTACCTTTTACATTTTGAAAATCCCTGAAGTTGCCACTTAAATCCTAATGAAACCTCTTCCCTTCTATGTTAGAATGAGTTAAGGGCTGAAACAGACACAGATGGGGGAAAAAAAGGTATAATTAAGAATCAGCAGAATGGATGGCTTTCCTATTTGTGTTTTATGGTTCCTTTCATTGAGTATAATGTATGAGCCTCGGTATAATAAGTAATGTGATCATCAATTTTAATTTTGCCAGCCTTTCATTTGACTATTGCTGTCATTCCTCTCCAAATCTTCAAAGAGCACTGCCAAAATAATTATCCCAGGCACCAGATCTTTCTCCTATAATAGTATCACTGAATCTGATCAACCTATTTTCTTTGCAACTTGGAATCATAGGTGAAGAGCTGTTGTACTCACTCTGATAATCATCTTTCTCCAAAAGCACAGATTTTAAAAGTGGTAATTACAAGTTGCATATTCTGTACATAACATTTAATACAATAATTAATAATATGAATAAACAGTCTATTCCACACTGAAATGGTTATAGCACTCCTGCCTCTATTCAGTAAAAGCATAGTTTACATCTTAGTTGAAAACACAGGAAAAGAAAGCATTCTCAAACTTGGCCATTTTACCAAAGAATCTCTCTGATGCTTAAATGTTTCACCTTAAAATAATTCTCAACCAAGAGTCCACTGAACACCGAAGAACTGACGCTTTTGAACTGAGGTGTTGGAGAAGACTCTGGAGGGTCTCTTGAACTGCAAGGAGATCCAACCAGTCCATCCTAAAGGAAATCAGTCCTGAATATTCATTGGAAGGACTGATGCTGAAGCTGAAACTCCAATACTCTGGCCCTGATGCGAAGAACTGACTCATTTGAAAAGACCCTGATGCTAGGAAAGATTGAAGGCAGGAAGATAAGGGGATGACAGTGGATGAAATGGTTGGATGGCATCACCGACTCAGTGGGCATGAGTTTGAGTGAACTCCGGGAGTTGGTGATGGACAGGGAGGCCTGGAGTGCTATGGTCCAAGGGGTCACAGAGTTGGACACGACTGAGCAACTGAACTGAACTGAAGGGTCTGCTTCTTTCCTCTAATGTAATATACTGCACACAAACTGAGTTTATGCAGAAATCAGTAGTTAATGCTGGAATTCATGAATAAATGTTATTCCAGTAAGTTTTTTAGTTCAAGGGAGACGCTTTCAACACAAATTTATATGGCCAGATTTGTTGAGTTACCAACTTTAGTTAATGTTTATAGTCTCAGATTTCACCTGAGATTCCCCAAGTAATAAAAAGGCAAGGCATTTTTTATTAGGCTGGTGGTTATTCCCTTTTCTCTAAAATTTGAAGAAATTAATTTAGTATCTGATTATTACTTTCTCATCTGATAAATGTCTTTCCCCTGGATCTTCCCCAGTTATACCAATGAAGTTATGAAGGAAAACTATACAAACTGTGAGTTCTTGATTTTCTACAATAAATTCACAGAGGAATAGACAGAATTTCTATTTTGGCATCCTTGTGGCCTAAATGCACGTCACTCATCATTTTCAGGTTATTGTTTTTCTCACCTAGTCCTACCACACATATAATTAATAAAGGTTCCCACATTGCATATTGCCTCATCCGTGCCCCTGAAATGAATTTATTATCAAATTTATTGCATTTAATGACAGTACAAAATCCTAATCTAAATTCATACTTTTGTGAATATTACTGACGACATACGCTATACAGTTCAATTCTTTTTAAATGCTTTCAGACACACGCACACGGGCATACACCACGAGATTATAAACAGTGGCATTTTGCATGGCAGGCAATTACTTTCTGAATAATCAGTGCCCATTAATACCCTCATAAGTCATTGTGTTTACAAATAAATGCAACAATAAGTTAACAGTATGAGTCTCCAACTGACATGCAGGGCAGTAAGGAATTCTTATTCACCATTTATCCAATGCCTAGAACAGTGCCTGAATTTTAAAAGTATTTTTTAAATGAATAAATAAATTCTCTATAAATATTTTATATTTAAATATTTATATCATATAATTATATAAATATTTATATTTATTACATGCAAATTCTCTATAAATATTAAGAATTTCACCTTTGAAATTCTTTTCTAACAAAGCAATGTAGAGGATGGTATATTTTGGTTTAAAAGAAAACATAAAGTTTGACACATTCATTTGACACAGAAACAGTAGCAAGATAGGAAGGATTTAAGGTGAATATTTCCCTTCTATAGGAGAATGTATAATTACCTAAATGTTGAAAAACCACAGTGATTTACATGTGCTGGAAAACCTTACACGCAGTAAGTTGTAGTAACCAAGGAGATCGGAGTGGACTGGCTGACACAAAGGGCAGAGTGAAGGCAGGTAAGTACCCTTAATTGAAACTGTCTTTGGAACATGCCTCTGAGGGTGATGCTCTTACATGCTCAGCTCTAAGGACTACAGTCATCTCTTTGCTTGAAGGTATTTGGTCTAACATATCAGTTTGGGGGGCTTCCCAGATGGTACTAGTGGTAAAGAATCTGCCTGCAAAGCAGGAGATACAGGTTTGATCCTTGGGACAGGAAGATCCCCTGGAGAAGGAAACTCCAACCCACTCCAGTATTCTTAGGTGGGAAATACCATGGACAAAGGAGCCTGGCAGGCTACAGTCTATGGGGACACAAAGAGTCAGACATGACTGAGCACACACACACAAATCAGTTTGTGAAGAAGAGCATGCAGTGTGCCTGGTTCATGGGAAAACACAGTTTTTCACAATTTGTTAACTCTTGGCCAGCTCTGCACCAGACCCATTTTTAATGTTACACTCTCATTTTCTCTCTTAGGCTGAACATGTCTGAGTTCTACAACTTTCCCTTTTGTGTGCGATGAGTATGAAAACAGAATAATGGAAAAATGTGACACGTTTGTTCTAACAAAGCTTCTTAGCTAAGTAATTCATGACATAAAACAAGAAACTTGATTTTCCTCTTTATTCTGCTCACCTTCAGCCTGGTCTGATTCCAAAAGTCTCAGTGAGGTTGACTCTTTTGGTCCAGGCTAACTCTTTAATCTATAGTCCAAGCCCTTTTCTCAGATCTGCAGCAAGGGTGTCGCTGGGGGTTTTATTGTGCTAATAAGAAATTCTAGGTGGATAGGGACCACTTTCAGATTTTTTAACTAAACCAGAAGACGTCTGCTTGTGGACTCAAAAAATTATGTTTCAGAACTTCTAAAGGATCCAGTGACATCTTGAAATGTAGATAGGTATATGGGGTGGCGGGGGGGGTGGGGAAGATAATCATAAAAAGGAAAACTACAGTGGAAAAACAGAAGTCAGAAGTTCACACTTCTGGTTTTTTTCCATCCTTCAGCTGTTTTTACTTGCTAACTCTTCAGTCTGTTCATGGGTGCTGCGTAGCTCACAGCCAGCGTGATTTACACTGTGATGGTTGCACTGTCAGCTCTGGTTCCACATTTCCCTTCCCAGTACAGCCAGAAAGGTGTCACTGGAAAAACTGAAATACTGCATGTGAAAGTCAAAAAGGAAAGTACTAAGTGGGACATCTAGCCTAGGGGAGGGAAGGCCAAAGAAAAGGCAGGTAATAGTATTCAGACAGGTGCAAGGTGCCTGCAGTATCTGCTGACCTATGTTTTCAGTAAAGATTGAACTAAACTGAAGCCTGACGTTTCACCGATTGAAGGAACTTTAGAATTTATCTGGCTCAACATTCTTACTTTAAAGCCAAGACATTTATGGTAGAGACATAACCCTTAGAGGCTAAAAAGCTGAACTTGACAATCCACATCTATTTTGCAAAGGAGATTGATGTACTGAGGGCATGGTCAAACTACCACTTTATAAATCTGTTTTCTATTATGCAAGGTGATTTCAGGTGGTACAAAGGCAGATATATATTTTACTAGTTGTGTGTTTACTTCTCCCATATATACTTCGAAAAATAGAATCAGCATGGCAATTCAGTAATATATAATTTCCTGTAAGTGAAAATAAACAAATCCCATAATGTGCCACGCTCTTGGAAATGTGGCCTAGAATTTGTCCTTGATCTTCACTGCACCATCCCAGCCACCTCCTTAGAAGTGAAAAGGGCCGGAGTGGAGGAAATTGAGCTTCTTTGAGAAGCCAACAATGAGGAAGATTTTCCTAATATCTGGGGTCTTCATTTTAAGGGAAATTGGGTTACTCACTGAGGTCATAGGAACTCCTCTGGAAGTATCCCAGGAAATGATTAAATCAAGCCTTCCTTGAAACTATGAGATATTTGATGAACTTTGTCACATTTCCATCAGTAAGTGTCTGTTATTATTGAGAAAATGTGAAACCCAATAGTACTGCCAAATGGTAACAATACATTTAATATCTCACATATATCAAAGTGTTAGTCATTCAGGCATGTCCAACTCTTTGCAACCCCACGGATTGTAGCCTACCAGGCTTGGCAGACAAATCAAGTATAAATTAAACCTCACATTCAGTTTAGTTCAGTCGCTCAGTCATGTCCGACTCTTTGTGACCCCATGAATCGCAGCATGCCAGGCCTCCCTGCCCAGCACCAACTCCTGGAGTTCACTCAGAGTCCCATCCATTGAGTCAGTGATGCCATCCAGTCATCTCATCCTCTGTTGTCCCCTTCTCCTCCTGCCCCCAGTCCCTCCCAGCATCAGAGTTTTTTCCAATGAGTCAACTCTTCGCATGAGGTGGCCAAAGTACTGGAGTTTCAGCTTTAGCATCATTCCTTCCAAAGAAATCCCAGGGCTGATCTCCTTCAGAATGGGCTGGTTGGATCTCCTTGCAGTCCAAGGGACTCTCAAGAGTCTTCTCCAACACCACAGTTCAAAAGCATCAATTCTTCGGCACTCAGCTTTCTTCACAGTCCAACTCTCACATCCATACATGACCACTGGTAAAACCATAGCCTTGACTAGACGGACCTTTGTTGGCAAAGTAATGTCTCTGCTTTTCAATATGCTATCTAGGTTGGTCATAACTTTTCTT
>NW_011495043.1:2765004-2782989 GCF_000754665.1 Bison bison bison | reverse complement strand
CACTGGTAAGACCATAGCCTTGACTAGACGGACCTTTGTTGGCAAAGTAATGTCTCTGCTTTTCAATATGCTATCTAGGTTGGTCATAACTTTTCTTCCAAGGAGTAAGCATCTTTTAATTTCATAGCTACAATCACCATCTGCAGTGATTTTGGAGCCCCCCAAAATAAAGTCTGACACTGTTTCCACTGTTTCCCCATCTATTTCCCATGAAGTGATGGGACCAGATGCCATGATCTTTGTTTTCTGAATGTTGAGCTTTAAGCCAACTTTTTCACTCTCCACTTTCATCAAGAGGCTTTTTAGTTCCTCTTCACTTTCTGCCATAAGGGTGGTGTTATCTGCATATCTGAGGTGATTGATATTTCACCCAGAAATCTTGATTCCAGCTTGTGCTTCTTCCAGCCCAGCGTTTTTCATGATATACTCTGCATAGAAGTTAAATAAGCAGGGTGACAATATACAGCCTTGATGTACTCCTTTTCCTATTTGGAACCAGTCTGTTGTTCCATGTCCAATTCTAAATGTTGCTTCCTGACCTGCATATAGGTTTCTCAAGAAGCATATCAAGCGGTCTGGTATTCCCATCTCTTTCAGAATTTTCCACAGTTTATTGTGATCCACACAGTCAAAGGCTTACATTAGATAATCCTAAATTCTCATTACAATTTATTGATTGGGTAGCAGTAAAACAAGAAAAGAATAAACAAACCATGAGAAAAATCTAGGCTTGGGAAAAATATTTTTATCATTATTATTTATATAAACTACACAGTCTAACATTCCCCTTAAATCAATACAAGCATTAAATGACAGTATTTCAACATTGAGCTTCAGCCTCTCTGTAGTTAAAACGAGTAAAGAGGAGGAGCACCAGAGTTAGGTCTTGTTCCTTTTACCAAAGCTAAGCTTGACCTAAATACAGACTTCTGTGGCACTTATGAAGACATGGTTCCATACGACAGTCAGCTCAACTGACTGCTTCCTACCACTGAGCTCAGAAAGGAATCCAGCAGGAACTTTGGACCACTCCTTTGTGTGCATGCACATGTATGTGTCTGTAGCCCAACAGGCTTGGCAGACAAACCAGACCTCACATTAGATAATCCTAATTTCTCATCATAATTTCATCATCTCATCTCATCGCAGTCTCAGACACAACGCTCAATTGTGTCTGATTCTTTGCGACCCCATGGATTGTAGCCTACCAGGCTCCTCTGTCCCTGATATTTCCCAGGCAAGAATACTGAAGTGGGTTGCCATTCTCTTCTCCAAGGGATCTTCCTGACCCAGGGATCAAATCCGGGCCTCCTGCATTACAGGTGGATTCTTTCCTGTATGAACGACCAGGGAAGCAATATGTCTGTATCCCATTCGCCAACGGATCATCTTCGGTGCAGTGGTGTCATTGTACCTGTGCTTCTTGCCCATGAATTCCACTCAATCACATTAAAATAATCAGTACTATTTGGCTACTGATTTTTGTAATTGACTATAGAACTTAGTTTTTCAGACCTAAGAGATTCGTGATGGAGTCAGCCTACTCTCAAAAGATGATCAGACTGAGTTCCTGCTTAGTCACTCTCAAGAACAGCAACTGCCTTCTAAGATTTATATCAAGTCTCCTGGCAGAGGATACACTGCTATGATTTTTAAAAAATTAGTTTTAGGCCACTAAATATAATTTATACCCAAGCTCTCAGGCTAATTACTCCTAGCAAAGTTTTATGTTACCAAGATAATGTGTCAACAGTCTTCTAAAATAACAATATAATTGACCTGGCAAAATACACCTTGTATTTATAGAAAATATGTTATCTTACTAATGGTTTAAAGTTAACTGACTTTCCCACTACTCACTACTCTCTTCTTTATTAATGTGAGACATGAGACAATTTAGGAGCCTATGAAGTCAGTAAAGGGTTTTATGTCTTTTGAAGAGGTAGCTCAGGGGCTACTTCTAAAAACAAAACTTTCAGTACAGTTAGCATAATAGATTCTTGGATATGCAGTGAAAAATTTATAAGTGAAAAAAAAAAAGATTTGACTTAACCTATAGCCACAAATTATATCTATACATAAATATATATACTTATATATCTGTTTATTATTAGGCAAAGTCATCAGTAAAATTTTGTGATCATGCAAATTATAAAGACAAAACCAGAGACAGGGTTAAGCACGTACTTTTCTCATTTTCCTTTGTACAATAGTCTCTAATTTGCAACAGTAGTAATAAGTCAGGCTAATCAGTTTTCTTACCAAAATAATAAGCATTGATTGAACTGAAGAATTTTCTATTTATGACTCACTGTGCCTGCTTTTAAGCATTTTGAAAAGCAACATGTTTCTTGCAAAGTCATCATTTGATCCAGATGTTAAACGGATTCTCTAGGTTAGATCATCCAGCCATGTAATTGAAACTTGTTTTACTTTACAATTCAGCTCATCATATTTCTTTTCTACTATCTTTGGTTTCTTTGACTTGATGTCAGTTGACATAATTATGAACATTGACTTCAATTGTGTATATGAATTTTGTCTGTTGGGATCTCAACTCTACAAATTCTAAATACTGGAAAGTGAAATTGAAGTTGCTCAGTCGTGTCTGACTCTTTGAGACCCCATGGACTGTAGCCTACCAGGCCCCGCCATCCATGGGATTTTCCAGGCAAGAGTACTGGAGTGGGGTGCCATTCTTTGATCCTATGGCCTCAAATACCTACTCTGCACTGGGCTTCCCTGGTGGCTCAGATGGTAAAGAATCCGCCTGCAATGTGGGAGACGTGGGTTCAATCCCTGGGTTTGGAAGATCCCCTGGAGGAGGACAGGACGTGGCAACCCCCTCCAGTATTCTTGACTGGAGGACCCCTATGGACAGAGGAGACTGGCAGGCTACAGTCCATAGGGTTGCAAAGAGTCGGACACAACTGAGTGACTAAGCACAGCACTGTACTGGTGACTGGCAGATTTTATGTCCACTCCAGCCCTTTCTCTTGAAACACAGGTCTATATGCAATTGCCCACTTCACATCTCCACCTAGATATATATTAGGCATTACAAACTTAATATGACTAAAACTAACAACTGATCTTTACCGTCCTGCTGAATATCTTCTCCCCCTCAGTTCATTGCAATTCCACTCTTCCAAAGTCTGCCCCAAATCAGTGGCTTCATCTCTGAATTCTCTTTCCCTCATGACCCACATTCAAACCTTAAGTAAATCTTATTCATTGCTGTTGTTCAGTTGCTAAGTCATGTCCAACTCTTTGCAACCTCATGGACTGCAGCACTGCAGGTTTCCATGTCCTTCACCATCTCCAGGAGTTTACTCAAACTCATGTCCATTGAGTCAGTGATGCCATCCAACCATCTCATTCTCTGTCATCCCCTTCTCCTGCCTTCAATGTTTCCCAGCATCAGGATCTTTTCCAATGAGTTGCCTCTTTGCATCAGGTGGCCTAAGTATTGGAGTTTCAGCTTCAGCATCAGTGCTTCCAGTGAATATTCATTTTACTTCAAAATAGTTTCAGAATCTGGGAACTGTTCACCATGTATACGGCTGCCAAGCTAGTTCAAGTTTCCATTAGCTCTTGCGTGGATTATTGGGATAGCCTCCTGCATGGTTCTTTCTTTAATCCTTATTTCTTACAGTTTATTCTTACCATACAATAGCCAGATGGATCCTTTTATAAGTTAAATCATTCTATACTCTTCTCTGTCTCCAGTGCTGTAATGGTTTTCCATATCATTCAAAGTAGTGGACAAAAAACCCAATACAACATCCAGGGTTCTACATGATCTCTCCCCAACCCCTGCCCTCAACAGTTCTGAGCTATGTCCTGCTACTCTCCCTCCTGCTGAGATCCAGATGTCTGGGTTGTGAAGAAGGAGAGGATTGAGGAATGAACCATGATCATAGGCAAAGTGTTTAGATTGTATGGAGGGCTTTTTTTATCCCAGTGAGTTTTCTGCATGGCTGATTTATGATGACAGGGAGAAGCTTGGTTATAAAAAGAAGCAGCACAACTCCCGGCCATAGCAACTGAGCACTCATTGCCTCCTCCCAGGACAAAGATTGTGTCCCTCATCTTTTGCGCTATGTATACTAATGCAAAACCCAACATATAGCAAGAAACTAAAACAGATGTGATATGTGCTAAATTTCTAGAGAACACACAATCTTTTCAATAATTTTGGCAAATAGTCTTTTGGAAAATAACATGTTAATGCTATGCCATACCCAGCATCCATTACTTCCATGCTAGTTAGGGACAGGCTCACCAATGCCACAACATCCCTAACACTGTTAGCCTGGTAGTTCCTAGGTCCCCTTGTTAATAATCAGGACACTTAGTGCCAAGTTGTGTAAGTAGTTGAGAGACCTCACATCTAGGCTTCATTTTCAGGATTTCTGAATGAGAAACCTTCTCAACATATCCCTTATTTGTGCAGCACATATTCTCCATGTCTTTGAGTTTTCGAGTAGTTTCTTGGTAAAACTTTCTAAGCCAGAATATCTATATATTATCAGTGAAATTTCCCAGAATTTATTTCCCGTATCCCACTGACCCCAAAGAGAACTCTTTCTACATGCTAAAAACATCATTTTGCATGAAGAGTTGTTCCTTTAATTTCTGTGACAAGAAATTATGCAGGCTTACTGACTAGAAACTTCTCCTGAGACATTTCAAACATTAAATTGAGAAACACATTAGGGAGTTTCAGCATGAAATTTCATATCCAATATAACCCAGCATCAAGTCACCTAAGAAATAATAGTAATGAAACAGTATTTGGAGAGGTGATGCAGTTGTGAAACAGCATAAGCATTTATTCTTTTATGAGAATATAAAACTCTCTTTATAAATGTTAACCTCCAGTCATGACGGGATGGTAATCATTAATGCAATGTCTGTAATATTTCAACAATTACAGAAAGTACCAGTTTAAGTGTGACCTGAATGTAAAGATTTAATGATGACATATATTTAGGTCCTACCGACTGAAGGAACATTTGTTTTATATTTCTCATTTTTCCCATTACTAATTTATTTTACCCCATGTGAAATAAATGAACATCAGAAATCAAAATGACTAATCTTAAATGGTATGGACCTAACAGAAGCAGAAGATATTAAGAAGAGGTGGCAAGAATACACAGAAGAACTGTACAAAAAAGATCTTCACGACCAAAATAATCATGAAGGTGTGATCACTCACCTACAGCCAGACATCCTGGAATGTGAAGTCAAGTGGGCCTTAGAAAGCATCACTACGAACAAAGCTAGTGGAGGTGATGGAATTTCAGTTGAGCTATTTCAAATCCTAAAAGATGATGCTGTGAAAGTGCTGCACTCAATATGTCAGCAAACTTGAAAAACTCGGCAGTGGCCACAGGACTGGAAAAGGTCAGTTTTCATTTCAATCCCAAAGAAAGGCAATGCCAAAGAATGCTTAAACTACCCCCATGATTGCACTCATCTCACACGCTAGAAAAGTAATGCTCAAAATTCTCCAAGTCAGGCTTCAGCAATATGTGAACTGTGAACTTCCAGATGTTCAAGCTGGTTTTAGAAAAGGTAGAGGAACCAGAGATCAAGTTGTCAACATCCACTGGATCAATCAAAAAAGCAAGAGAGTTCCAGAAAAGCATCTATTTCTGCTTTATTGACAATGCCAAAGCCTTTGACTATGTGGATCACAATAAACTGTGGAAAATTCTTCAAGAGATGGGAATACCAGACCACCTGACCTGCCTCTTGAGAAACCTGTATGCAGGTCAGGAAGCAACAGTTAGAACTGGACATGGAACAACAGACTGGTTCCAAATAGGAAAAGGAGTACGTCAAGGCTGTATATTGTCACTCTGCTTATTTAACTTATATGCAGAGTACATCATGAGAAATGCTGGGCTGGAGGAAGCACAAGCTGGAATCAAGATTGCTGGGAGAAATAACAATAACAGATATGCAGATGACACCACCCTTATGGCAGAAAGTGAAGAGGAACTAAAGAGCCTCTTGATGAAAGTGAAAGTGGAGAGTGAAAAAGTTGGCTTAAAGTTCAACATTCAGAAAACTAAGATCATGGCATCTGGTCCCATCAGTTCATGGCAAATAGATGGGGAAACAGTGGCTGACTTTATGTTTTTGGGCTCCAAAATCACTGCAGATGGTGACTGCAGCCATGAAATTAAAAGACGCTTACTCCTTGGAAGAAAAGTTATGACCAACCTATACAGCATATTAAAAAGCAGAGACATTACTTTGTCAATAAAGGTCTGTCTAGTCAAGGCTATGGTTTTTCCAGTGGTCATGTATGGATGTGAGAGTTGGACTATAAAGAAAGCTGAGCGCCAATGAATTGATGCTTTTGAAATGTGGTGTTGGAGAAGACTCTTGAGAGTCCCTTGGACTGCAAGGAGATCCAACCAGTCCATCTTAAAGGAGATCAGTCCTGGGTGTTCATTGGAAGAACTGATGTTGAAGCTGAAACTCCGGTACTTTGGCCAACTCATGCGAAGAGCTGACTCATTTGAAAAAGACCCTGATGCTGGGAAAGATTGAGGGCAAGAGGAGAAGGGGACGACAGAGGATGAGATGGTTGGATGGCATCACCGACTCAATGGACATGACTTTGGGTAAACTCCAGGAGTTGGTGATGGACAGGGAGGCCTGGCTTGCTGTGGTTCATGGGGTCGCAAAGAGTCAGACACAAGTGAGTGACTGAACTGAAGTTTAACTTTGCAAGAAGTCTTCAAAGTAGCCAGTTTTTTCATAGCGTTATCCACAGTATCCCTCGTATGCATTATCCCCTCTGTCTCTAATACTTGTCCACCTTGTTCACAGAATTCCTACTTCTTCTTCAAGGATTCCTTCTTGTGTAATCACTGTTCTACCTCCTCTGAGGAACTTCTCACTCACCACTGAAGCCTTCATTAGGGAATCATTTTCACTTTCCCTTTTGGCCTTAACAGTGTCTCTCATATTTATTCCATCCCAACTTCCCAGGTTGTGCTAGTGGTAAAGTATCCACCTGCCAATGCAGGAGATGCAAGAGACTCAGGTTTGAAACCTGGATCAGGAAGATCCCCTGGAGAAGGAAATGGCAACTCACTCCAGTGTTATTGCCTGGGTAATCCCAGGCAAGGGCCTGGACAGAAGGGCCTGATGGGCTACAGTCCATGGGGTCGCAAAGAGTCAGACACAACTGAGCAGAGAATCTTTCTTACTGGACTGTGATCATCTGGATGCCAGAGACCATTTCTTTTAAAGTCCAAAATCTCAGTGCAAAACAGATAAAGCATTAGACAATGCTTGTCTAACAAGCAAACAAACCTTCCCTTTTATAGAATCTATGCTCTGCAAGCCTGAATCTGTAGTGACGTATCACTGTGACCTGAGCCACAGTCAGAATGGCTCTGCTGATGAGCAAATCATGCTCAGTGTGCATTTTCTGGTATCTGGGCTGATGGTCCTGGCCAGAGTTCACTTCATGAAGATCGAGGATGGCCTTTATAGGAGAAGCTGCCCTATCAACTTCAGGAGCAAAGAGTATTGATATTTCTTAAAAGTGGGATCACACTATTTGTTCTCATGTAGATCATTTCTAGCAAAATCACATCCTCACTGAGACTTGCTGGACAGTGGAGAACAGAAGGGGTCATCAGTAACCATTTCCCACCCACTTCTTTTGTAACAAAATTACCTTAAACCAATTATCTTCAAATCACTGCTGTCCTCAAACCAAAGCAACAAGGTGACCGAAGACTTGATCCACCACCATGCTCCAGGCACACAGAAACTCCAGACTGTTGCTTTATATAAGCATTGACCCCCAAAGGGACAAACCAGTAAAAGGATAGCACTGACTTGAAAATCAGAGACAATGAGTTTAACTGGTACAGATTCTAATTTCACTACTCTCAAGAACATTATTTCATCTCAACAAGTAAATATGTGCACCAGGATGCTTTCTTGATTTGGTATTCCTGCTCCATCTGACATTGACATTGAAGTCTCTGAGTCATGTCAGACTCTTTGCGACCCCACGGACTGTAGCCTACCAGGCTCCTCTGTCCATGGAATTTTCCAGGCAAGAGTACTGGAGTGGGTTGCCATTTCCTTCTCCAGGAGATATTCCCCACCCAGGGATCGAACCCAGGTCTCCCGCATTATAGGCAGACGCTTTATGGTCTGAGCCACCAGGGAAGCACTTTGCAAAGGCCAGCAAATACTTTGGCCCTGAGAGGGCACAGTAGTAGTGGCTTTAAAAATCCTAGAGCAAGCTGGTGAGGAGGAGACAAAGAGGGTGTCTTTGGGTCAGGCTCCAAAACACAGGTTCATTTTGTTAGTGTGACTGATATGTTGTGATTCTATTAGAGACACTGAGAAGAGGTATACTGGATTTTTCAGGGGTCTTCACATGCTAATAATCGTTCACCACTGACAGTGGAACAATTTAACACATTGGAAAATAAGTCTGTATTTCAAATCCTCTACACTGTGGAACTTCGTGTTCCCAGCTTGTTCTATTTTTGCCGTTGGACCATTTCATTTTGAAGACACACTTGGGGAGGATGACAGCATTAATTTAGCTAACAACATTCATTTTGTTTTCATTAGTTGTTTTTGTAGTTTCATATTTTGATGCTGAATCTGATAAATGTATAATACCCAGAGGGTGCCTATGTTTGTATTAATAAGAGCATCTCATTCACACTTCATCAGTGATAGAACAGCTTGGCTTCACTGTCAAAGGAGCATGAATCAGAAACAGTTCATGAGAGGAGAGATGTTTATCATGCAGATGGAAACCACAGGGATGGTGGGGTGAGGTGGGAAGTGCAAGGCACTGTGTAGGGAGAACAGACACGGGTGCTCTAAACAGCTGACGTGGGCAAGTCAATGAAACCAGCTAAACCTCAACAATTTCATCTGCAAAATGGGTATGGGTCAGTCACGCTATAAAAAAATGTATGATTCTGTAACTGTATACTTGCAAACATTGAGTTTATAATGGTATAAACACTATTTAATTGAGAGACGATGACCTTTGTGATAACCTAACAGAAAACATTAAAAAGGAGAAATGCATGGTGCAATTAAATTTTGTAAGTCAATAAATTATAATAACCATTTATTGAATGCTTGTGTGACAGGCATTATGCTTTTTATTCATGTTATATTATTTAATCACCACTATTGGACTGGATCGGAGAAGGCAATGGCAACCCACTCCAGTACTCTTGCCTGGAAAATCCTATGGACAGAGGAGCCTGGTAGGCTGCAATCCATGGGGTCGCTAAGAGTCGGGCACGACTGAGCGACTTCAGTTTCACTTTTCACTTTCATGCATTGGAGAAGGAAATGGCAATCCACTCCAGTGTTCTTGCTTGGAGAATCCCAGGGACGGGGGAGCCTGGTGGGCTGCCGTCTCTAGGGTCGCACAGAGTCAGACATGACTGAAGTGACTTAGCAGCAGCAGCAGCATCAGACTGGATAGCATCACCGACTCAATGGACATGAGTTTGAGCAAATTCTGGGAGATGGTGAAGGACAGGGAGGCCTGGCATGCTGCAGTCCATGGGGTCACAAAGAGTTGGACACAACTGAGCAACTAAACAACAACAAATCACATGGTTCTATGGGTATTTCAACCTTATTTTAAAAATTTAAAAATCTAGCCTCAAAGGTTTTATGTAGCTTGCCCAGTCATATAGCTAGAACCAAAAGTCGAATCCAGAACTCTGTCTTCCAAGCCCAAGCATTTACCTATATCTCCTCTGAGTTAAATTCCACAGCAGCTATATTTATAAAGTTTCATTTTACAAGGGTACATTGCAATCACAAATGTCCATCACCGTGCCACACAAATGACACACCATTTTGTCATCAGCGTGAATGTCCATCATATAATTTGTTCCACTATACTATACTACACAATTGCTAGAACGGGGAGAAAAAGGTAGCCTTAGAAATAAAGGCTTTGGGAAACATTCTAAGAAAGAAATAATAAGTGCTTGAATTTATTTTATCATGTGTTTATGACTGTTGACTCAGAATGCCTTTGTCTGGGAAAGTATGTCTATCCTTCCTTTAATACCTTCAACACACTAGATGAAATCATCTTTATATGTGTTTATCTCAGTAGACTTAATATTTCTGAAAATGAGGGCCCAAGCCTTATTTATCTTTAAATTCCCAGTAGGTAACCCGAGTTATATATAGAATAAACAATAAACATTGGCTATATACATAATTTAATGAAAAAGCATTTTCCCCAAACCAATTTATCCTGAAAATTCACCTTGATATCCCTTCCTTCGTGTGTCTCTCAAAAAACAAACAAAAAAGTAAAAAAGAAAATGTTCAATTCCACTTGCATAGAAAAGGGAAAGCAGCTAAGGCAGAAAAAGAAACTGAATATTTAAAATAAGGTTGAGCATCCATGCAAAAGAGGAAACAGTGCTATCAGCCTGAAAACAAACCTTACTGAAAGTGAGGTAACCCGAAAACTATGTTTTTTAATGCATATGTTTCTTATTTGATATAATTTATCAATTATAAAAATTTTAATAGTGTTTTCTATGAGATGACTTATAATGACTCCGAGTGATTTATCCAACTCTACCAAAAGAAATTTTGAAAAGTAGGCCATTGTTAAGATCCCGATGACTGATGGGGAACTGAGCCCATTAGCAGCTGAGTGAGCATGGCCTGAGAAGATACCAAGGAACCCATTAGGTCTTAAATTATGGTGTGAAGACTTAAAGGTGTGAAGAGAGATCAAAAATAAGAGTTCTGCTGTCATGGTAGGATCTCTATCTTTGATTATCTTGGGGGCAGGTAGACTGTCTTGCTCTCCTCCCCATCCCCCTTCCTCATCAGTATCCTAGAGTAAATAATATCCCAGTAAAGTTAACATATATGGAAAATAAATCTATAATTATCCCAGGTTAGATTTCTTATATATTTAGAGAACATGTCCACGTCAGTGGCCATGAGTCATAAATAAAATGACCATTGCTCCTTAACCATGCTCTTAAAATTATGTACAAAAATAGCTACTTTACTTAAATCCCTGCTGAGACCTTCTGTTGTCTTTGAATGATGATTCAGAAGGACTATTTGGTATTTAAAATCTTCAATGCCTTCTTCTCTAGTCTTTTTTTTTATTATTATTGTTTTGCATGGGAGAATAAAAAAGTCTAAGTTGTACTGCCGGGGACTCACATTTGCATAAATTTTTTTTTTCGATGCAATTTAAAGGTGCCATCTTATGATGAAGAAAAAAAGAATGAAATCAGTCTTTGGCACAATGGGAATAATATTGTGTAATCAGTAGTAATTTTGCATAAAAGTATTTAATTTTAAGTGATTGTGATAACATTAAGTGGTACTATCTTTGTATTTCTCCTGCTTTCATTAAATTGCTCCTTTAGCTGTGTCACTAAACAGACAGAAGTATTGATAGGTATCTGAGCTTGTAAAAAATCAATGAACAAAACTCATTCTGGTTTTTTCCAGTTTCTCCCTGCCCTAGATCTCTCCTCCCTTTGCTGCCTTTCTCTGTGGCCCAGGAGACTGATCCCTGCCTTTGCATCAGTCAGGCTCCAGTTAGTCTCTAGAGGGGCAGTCAATGGGTAGCACTCCTCATAGGAGATTAGAGGAGGAGAGGGGAGTAAGAAGGCTGGGAAAATGTTTCCCTCTCCCTCTATGCTCTGAGTGGCACCCCCAGCCCAAAAACTACAGCTCCTTATCATTTTTCAAGGTCTCTCTGATTCCAGATACATCATTTTCTCCCCCATTTTCCTTTAGCCCAGGTTGTGGCATCAACTTCCTGCTGTTGCTAGTCTCTGTGTCTAATACCCTTTCTTTTCCCTACCCAAGTAAATTACGTCCTGCATTAAACTCTCTTTTGTTGGAGTTCAATCTGTTTCCAACCAGGTCTTGACTGATCAACTTGTGAACTTGAAAGAAGATCAACTTAAACTTTTCCCATTCCAATCGCTTAACTCTGTTGAAACAGCTATGAAAATAACTCCCCTTCTTTTTGTGTAATTGAGGCTGAAATGAAGCAGTTCAACAGTAATGTAGCCAGAAGGGATCCTTAATATTGGTAATCAGGGAGCATACTGATGGTCGTGAATTTTGTACACTGGAGAACTGCATCTCCTTGCTCCCACTTTGGGGTCACTCTTCTTGCTAATGGGAATGGGACATCATCTGCCCTTTATCTGTAGTGAGAACAGAGGACAGAGCAATACTCAAAGGTTAGAGAGGAGTGCCAGAGAGGTAATACCTTGGAATCTGAGACAAAATGAAAACTCAGTAACACTGATCATATCTTGATTGAAATGTTTTACATATTCATCAGAAACTTTTTGCATTAATTTAAATTGTTAAAATACTGCATTTTAAAATTATTCATCTTGGTTACTGAGTTTTTTGGTACCCCCTTGTATTTTATACCCAAAGTGGGTGCCTCACTCACCTCCCCCTAGTCCAGATCTTTTTAGAAATAGCATGAAAATGGAAAGTTGCTGAAAATTGAAGGACAGCCAAGGTTAGACTATAGTACTGTTATTAAAGATGCAAATTTGGAATTCAGACACACTTAACGTGAATTTTTCCCCTACCACTTACTAGTTATGACCTTGGACAAATTTCTTAAACTGTCCTAGCCTCAATTTCTTCATTGTAAGTTGAAGATAATAATATAGGTTAACAAACCCTAATCTATATTGCAATATCCAAGGAGTTCTTAGAACCAAATGATCGTTCATATCTTTGGCACAAACTAATTTGCAGCAATTCTGACTGAGCTGAAGTAAGGCAATTCATGGTCTGTATTTATCCTATACATAAAGCAAATTACCTATGGGGTACTGCCTTAGATCTCACTGGGGGTGGTACAAGCTAATGTTAGACTCACCATTTAGCCTGTCTGAAATCTAAAATTTCTGAATTCAAAAACTTAGATGAGCCCAAGTATTTCAGATAATGACTGTGAACCTGTAAGAGCTCTCTGTGAGGATTCAATGAGACGCCACATGAGAGGACATCAGAGTGGACCGCCTGGTGACACTTGCTGGAAAACGAACTTTCCCAGAACCCTGGAAACTCAGAAGCAGAGATTCCATTTTAGGCCCAGACACAGCTTGCTGGAAGATGAGAACTTGCAGACACTGAGCTGGGTTCTAGAGGCAAAAAAGTTATATAAATCCTTCCAGAAAATGACGTAAACCCTGAATATTAAAGGGCAGTGACATGGCAAGAATGAAGATGTGTCTTCTTTGTGTGGCCAGTGTCCCAGGCGGCTATAGGCTCTTGTTAGATTTTGAGGGGAAGCCAAGGAAGCTATGCTGGCATATGTGGTGTCTGCTCCTATCCTGTGTGGCTACCCCCCTTCTGATTAGGTTTGCATCCTTGGCTAATTAAATTAGGGACTTCATCTAACTGTGCAGTAGTGCAGTATGTGCCTTGGGAGTGGGTCTCTTCTATCCATTGTAACCTGGCTGAAGCACTGCAGTGCTCAATAAACATGGCTTATTAATGTCATCTTAATCATGATTGTTTCCTAACTGGCAACAGGCATTTTTCAAAATTGAAGCTTTCTTAGAAATCAGTTGATTTACTGTATAATCTTTGAGCAATTGCAGATGCAGAGACTAAAATTTCACTGTAATTATGACTAAAAGCTTGATTGAAGAAAGTGAAAACGTCATCTCAGCCTGGGGAGGGATGGGAACTATATCAGCAGACCATGAATGATGAAGAGACATCTAGACTGGACTATAACAGAGACAATTCCTTTAATGGTAAATGACTAAGGATTTTATCAATTTCCAATAAGAATTAGAAATTAACTTCAAGCCTGTTGTATATTCTTCAGAGTTTCTTATTTTTAATTATGCTTAAATTAACTGGTAAGAACAGTATAGAGTTTTTATTTCAAAGGATGGGTTTAGTCATTCTCTTTCTTTCTTTTTTTTTTTAGCCTATCCATTGTCTTCATAATTTTAGATGATTAATCTGATTGAGGGCCCCATCTGCAACTTCAGTCAGAATTATAGTGCTCAGAATGGGCAACACAGATTAGAGTGACTCTCAATGGTAGCCTTGTATCAGGGAGGAGAATTACTTGTGAAGATGACTCAATGCATGGATACAAACACCCCCTCAGACTTGCTGATGATGTTAAAGAGGAGTTTGTGTTCTTAACAGAGTCATCCGACAAGATGAACATTGGAGCACATCACTTGACTTACTGTCCCTCAGCTTTATTTATAAAATTAGGAAGTTGAACTAAAAGATATTTTCAATTTATTTTCTTTTTGCAGAACTCTTCCCTTGCATTATTTTTAATTGGGAAGCTGAAACATAACATAAAAATAGAGGCTTTCTGATTGAAGTGGAAGTTGAGGTACAAGTGACCCCTCTTATCCCTAGAGTGTCCGCCTCCTCCTAGTAGAAGGCTCCAAAAAGTCTTATGAGAATCAATGGGCTAGATGGTTCCTAAAAAAGAAATCTTTTTGCTCTAGCACTCTTTAAATCCACAAACCTATGAGATTCTAATAGTTACCATTTACTACATGTCTAGTGTAAGCATTTATATACAGTATCTTAATTAAGCTTTAGATAGACCTTTTGCAGGGAGAAATATCAATATGGTTGGATGGCATCACTAACTCAATGGACATGAATTTGAGCAAACTCTGGGAGATGGTGAAGGACAGGGAAGCCTGGTTTGCTACAATCCATGGAATAGCAAAGAGTCGGACACAACTGAGCCACTGAACAAGAAGAAGAAAGATCTAAGGATGGTTTATCCCCTGAAACAGAGTAAGGAACTGAGGCTGTAGAATGAAGTCACACAGCCAGTAAGTGCATCTCCAGGATTCAAGCTCCGATCAGCTGGCCCTCAAAGCCCGTATGCAAACCAGCATGTCTATTAGGGAATCTGAAAGAGGGAAAACCAGCATGGTGAATAAATCACTGGAAAGAGTCTGCCTGAAATTCATCTTAAAAGAACCTGGATTTTATCTTTCAATGTGTTAATATGGTATATCACATTGATTTGCAAATATTGAAGAACCCTTGAATCCCAGGCACAGTTACTCAGTTTCACCAACTTACACCCTAGGAATCCAGATAGCAAATGAGTAGGACACTTCTTAGGGGCAGTTACCCATCTCTGACCATTTCACTGTGGACCCATTTAGGGGAGCAGATAAGGCATAATATGGCTGTTCCTGCTGCCACTGGATAGCAGTCCTCAGACAAGAAAAATGGGAAAGTACTACTACTTGGAACAAAACATTAGATGGTGAGTCTCTTATAGAAAGATGGTCCCAACTTGATTTGAAAAAGATGGCCCTTACTTCTATTTTCTCATTGAAATTCTTTAACTATTAAGTACCTGCTTTGGTCATGCTTTATGAGTATGCAAAAATCTGGAAGTCCAAGATGGTAATTTTATTTAGGGTTTTCTATCTACTACTTGGACAAATGACTTCTATACTAGTTCAGTTTTGTTTGTTTGCTGGTTGATTGTGTTTAATGATTATCTTTAAAGAGCTCTTGACAGATCTGCCCAGACAATATTTGTAACGTCCAATGTAAATCCAAACATTGGAGAGATCAGAACATAAATACTAACAATTTTCAAGCAGTGGCCTGAGGGTTTACACAGTTTCATGTAGGCTTTAGAGAAGGGAATGGCAACCCACTCCGGAAGATTTTAGGGCTTCCCAGGAGGTGCTAGTGGTAAAGAACCTGCCTGCCAATGCAGGAGACATGAGGGTTTGATCCCTGGGTCCAGAAGGTCCTCTGGAAGAGGGCATGGCAACCCACTCCAGTATTCTTGCCTGAAGAATCCCCATGGACAGAGGAGCCTGGTGGGCTATACAGTCCATAGGATCTCAAAGAGTCAGACACGACTGAAGCAACTTAGCACTCACACATGTAGGTTTAATGTAGTTTATGTAGGTTTTTCATGTGGAGGCCATTTGCTCCTCTCTATAATTCTTTAGGATGGTGGTCCAGATGCCATTATGTCATTCCTCTTCTGTGCAAGGAGAAAGCATATCAAAAGGTTAAGAAACTTGCTCATAATCATGCAAGTCACAGCATGCCTTGAACTCAGGTCTCTGATTTAGAGTCAATATGCTGAGGTTATTTGCAATAATTTCCCCTAGCCATCAGACAGTCTCCATTTTAGTCCCTGTCATTTCTCTGTCATTAGTTCCTAGCTCTAACTAGATGAATACATAGAGGATACTCTGGAGGTCTGACTGCCCCATTCCTTAAAGCTGTTCACTTGGCATTTCGAGGTGGTATCATTAGTGTTGTTAGTTCTAGAAATGCAGCCTTTCTTACTCTGGGGCATCCATCTACAGTTAGAGAACTTCTAGTTCTGGTCTGTTTGACAGTCCACAAGGTGGGCTATGAACACCGAATCCTATTAAGCTCACTGTGTTTTATAGATGTTGGGGAATGATGGGGGGGCAGGGATAAATAGGAAAAAACCCCCACAGATTGGGCAGTGTATCTTCTTTGTAATTTTCTGCTTTCTTTACTCCCAGTTCATCTCTTGTAACTGAACCAACAATCTATCTCTTTCTAAATGAGGTTATTTAGCCAGCATACCCAGTGATATTTGTACCTCATATAATAAATCCTCTGTTCAGAATGATCCTAATAATGCAATCTTTTCAGCTTCGGGGGAGGAAAATTAGACTCTTGTTAGAATAGTCCTTTCTATAATTCTCTTTCAATCATTTGACTGTCAGTAACCACATATGTGGGCTTCCCTGGTAGCTCAGCTGGTAAAGAATTTGCCTGCAATGCAGGAGACCCTGGTTTGATTCCTGGGCCAGAAAGATCCCCTGGAGGAGAGCATGGCAACCTACTCCAGTATTCTTGCCTGGAGAATCCCCATGGACAGAGGAGCCTGGTGGGCTACAGGCCATGGGGTCACAAAGAGTCGGACATGACTGAGCAACCAAGCACAGCACAGCGCACAGCACAACCATATATGTGCCTAAATCAATTTTGGATCAGACCTTAGGTTGGATCATTGGGAAAGAATATCAGGATGATGAAATAATAGAACAAACATAACCACAGCTCAGATGGTATATAACACTTTCACCTCTCTCTCCTTAACTTTTCAAACCCAGTTTTGTCCCTATCAATGAATACTAAAATAGCATTATTAAAAGAGATTATTGACCTCCTAACCATCCAAACCATGGCCCTTCTTCAGTTCTTACTATTTTTGAACTGCACATAGCAAATGATTTTGGTAATCTTCTTAAAATGGTCTCCTTCTTTGAGTTTGGGGATATGAAGCTATTGCATTTTTTTCATCCTTCTCAAAATCCTGAGTTTTTTTGTATGTTTTTTCTTCACTTGCTACTAATGTTAATTGTTTTTCCTTTTCTATCTATTTACCATCTATTTCAGATGTCACATCTAGTTTCTAGCTTAAATATCGTTATATGGAAGACCTCCAAATAATTATAAATTTCCTAGCCCAAAGAAATAAAACAATGGGAAAAAGATACATAGGCAGTGAGTAATCCACACACTGCTAGTCACTCACTGGAAAGAGAATCTATGTGTTTCCTGGGAAAGGTATAGATTAGACTTAGAATTTATGAACTGTTCAAATTTTTATCCTTTGTTAAAGCTAATAGTCGGAGAAGGCAATGGCACCCCACTCCAGCACTCTTGCCTGGAAAATCCCATGGACGGAGGAGTCTGGTGGGCTGCAGTCCATGGGGTCGCTACGAGTTGGACAAGACTGAGCGACTTCCCTTTCACTGTTCACTTTCATGCATTGGAGAAGGAAATGGCAACCCACTCCAGTGTTCTTGCCTGGAGAATCCCAGGGACGGGGGAGCCTGGTGGGCTGCCGTCTATGGGGTCCCACAGAGTCAGACATGACTGAAGCGACTTAACAACAGCAACAAC
>NW_011495043.1:2734365-2764904 GCF_000754665.1 Bison bison bison | reverse complement strand
GACACATGACGCAAGCGACTTAACAACAGCAACATAAAAGCTAATAGTGACTCCCTTCTGCTTTTGGAGTTTGGGCAAGTTTCTTGAATCCTCTTTACATAAACTTTGCCTCTTTTTTCTCCTTTCTGAAAACATACGGACTTTTATTATATAATTATTTTTATTTATATATTTTATATATATATTTATATATATATAAATATATAAACATTATATATTATATTATATAATGTAGATTTGATATCTACATTAGTATTAGAATTATGGGGTTTTGAATATTGACTCATTTCTTTCATGTCATGCTCCATAGCAGTAGACCATGCACAGAACAAGATTTAAGCAAGAAAAGCTTACGAGAACTAAATATGAACTCATATGAAAAATGTTAAAATGAAACTGTTTATGGTGTTTTTATGGCTATCCTTCCCAAACCTTTACTTGAATAAAGACTTTTTTAATATATAAATTGAAGCATCCTTGGTAATTTTGAGGGAGAGAGTACTGAAAGGAAGATGGGTCCCTGAGTCAAGTCACAGTTTCTTACAGAGGTTTCACAACTTTCTAGTTCAACCTCAGTTTCCTTATTTCTGAAACAGAATTATTATAAATTCCTGTTATGGTTCTTGGGGGTACTAAATGAAATGATGTAAAATGCTTAGAACATTTTAATTCTTATAAACATTAGTTAATCTTATAATAGTGTCTCCATAGTAGAAGAGGAGGACCAGGAGACTAAAATAAATCTAAATGATATAAAAGAAACCAGACTGTGATTTAACTGAAATCAGGAAGCCAAGTTCAAAACAGATCAAGATATCCTGCACTGTACTCCTATTCAGTATTGATGACAAGTATAATTACGACTACTGTTGAAGTTTTCTTACTTGTGTAATGGGCTTCTCAGGTGGTACAGGTAAGGAACCCCCCTGCCAATGTAGGAGAAGCAAGAGATGCAGGTCCGATCCCTGAGTCAGGAAGATCCCCTGGAGAAGGAAATGGTAACCCACTCCAGTATTCGTGCCTGGGAAATCCCATTGACAGGGGAGCCTGGTGGGCTACACTCCATGGGGATTACAAAGAGTCGGTCACGACTGAGCAACTGAGCACACATTAGTGTAATAAGGGAACGAGCTAAACAATATAGCAAAATCCAAAATGGTTAAAAGCTCTCATACATGCAACAAGAAAAGTTAAGAATTTAAAGGCTGCCTGGGTGGTTTGTTGCTTTATGCAGGGTTGTCAAAGAGGTTTTTGTATACTTGCTTACTTGCACCACTGGATTATTTGATCTTAGCTTTATGGAGTGTGCTATTAGCCTATGAAGTATTGAAAAGAATTAAAAGCCTGGATATGTGCAGAGGATAGTTACGAGAACCTGACCAACGAATCTTACCAGGTTTAGATTCAGGAAGGCAGGGCTCGGTGCTCTGAATCTGCCATCCGTGGTAGTCGGTGGGTATTAAATTGCATTTTCATAACTGATTGGGTAGGGTTTTTTTTCCCCCAAGTCTCTTTGAAACAAACCTGAATATAAATGCTTTGTGCCCCCTGCAAGTCTTAGTAGACTCAAATCTTCATGCAGTGAAAAAATGTTTCCCCTGCTTCAGAAATCAATCACTGCAAACAGCAGAGGGAACTTAAACTGCCTCATGTTGGTGTCAAGTTTAAAGAAAAGCAAAAGAAAATATTGATACCTTGCTCCATGAGGATGAATAGCAAAATCCTAGCAACTGACCTTTGACTGAGTAGTTATAGGAAACTGCTGTTTGCTCCCCTGAGCCAATTGAATCACAATGCTCTTTGTATCCTGGAAAAATATCAACTTCAGCTAGGAAAAAAAGAATAACTGAAGAGAGTGTTTGAACAATGAATGGCTTCCTTTTAACCATGTCTTTAGCAGGATAAGCCTAAAAGAGTAGGCCATTGACAAAACTCACAAAACAGCTAACCTATATTAGATTATTCCTAGAAGGTCTTGGATATATCTCCTAGAAAATGAACAAAGAAATCATGACACTATTTAATCAGTTTTCAATTATCTAGAAGTTGATAATCTTATTTGTGGATGGTTCATATCTCTATTCTCCTTCTGCTGTCTCTGGCTGAATGCCTTTTGGCTATTACAGTGTCCATTTGCACTTCTATGAGAGGGGGTAGGGAGAGATGTCAGCAAGCATATAAACTGAGAGATCTGCTAAATGAGGCTTATGTATTAACTGTAGATCTAAAAATTCCATGCTTTTCCTGAAGTCATATTATGATGTCCTGCCAGCTCAAGGCTTTGTATTACCAGCATTTGATAAATATTACTATGAAGAAAGTATAGCATAGTGATAAAAACCCCAAGGCATACAGTTGGGTTACTTCTGTTCACATCTCATTGCTAAAGTTCAAGCTGAAGGACTGACTTGCTAGACCACTTTATGCCTTAGTTTCCTTATCTGAAAAATAGCATTGTGATAGATTGTATTGTTCTCAAAACACCAATTGAAGGGGTAAAGTATGGAAATGAGAATGAGCCAAGGCAGAGAGACTAATTAAATTCTGCCATGTTCACAGCTCCCAACCAACAATAACAAGGGCAGCTATTTATGGTGGAGAAAATATATACACTTTCCCAAACAGAAAGTCCACAGACCATGTGACAGTCTTCCCAAGCACCCTTTCACTAATGTGATTAGTTCACCATAAAGAAAGTGAATCAATAATTGTTGTATGCTCCTTGGCAGGAAATAAATAAAAAGTGGGTCAACAGTGGCTTCAAAGAGGAAATTTAAAAATACTTTGAAATGAATGAAAAGGAAAATATAACTTTCCAAAACCTATGGGAAGCAGCAAAAGCAGTTGGAAGAGGAAAGCTCGCAGCAATATAAGCCTACCTAATAAAAAAGAAAAAGGTAAACAATCTAGTTTTACACCTAAAGGAATAGAAAAAGGACAGGCAAAGCCCAAAGTTAGTAGAAGGAAGAAAATAATAAGGATCAGAGACGAAATAGAGACCAAAACAAGTAAACCCAAAACAATAAAAATGATCAATGGACCTAAGAGCTGGTTCATTGAACAAAGAAAATTGATAAACTTTTAATAAGATTCATCAAGAAAGAGTTTTTGCCCAAATAAATATAAGCAGAAATGATAAAGAATTACCGATATAGCAAAAATACAAAGAATCATGAGATTACCACTAACAATTATATACAAAATAAATAGGACAACCTAAAAGAAATATATAAATACCTGGAAACTAACAGATCAATTACTAGTAAGGAGATAGAATCAGTAATCAAAAAACTTTCAACAAACAAAAGTCCAGGACTAAACAGCTTTACTGGTGAATTCTACTAAACAATGAAATAAAAATTAATAACAATACTTCTTAAACTTTTCAAAATAATAGAAAAGGAAGAAGCACTTCCAAACTCATTTTATGTGATCAGTATTACCCTGGTACTAACCAAAGACATCACAATAAACAAAATTACAGACCAATATTCCTGATGAAGGAAGAACAAAGGTCTGTCTAGTCAATGCTATGGTTTTTCTAGTGGTCATGTATGGATGTGAGAGTTGGACTACAAAGACAGCTGAGCACTGAAGAATTGATGCTTTTGAAGTATGGTGTTGGAGAAGACTCTTGAGAGTATCCTGGACTGCAAGGAGATCCAATCAGTCCATCCTAAAGGAGATCAGTCCTGAATATTCATTGGAAGGACTGATGCTAAAGCTGAAACTCCAGTACTTTGGCCACCTGATGTGAAGAGCTGACTCATTAGAAAAGACCCTGATGCTGGGAAAGATTGAAGGCAGGAGGAGAAGGGGATGACAGAGGGTGAGATGGTTGGATGGCATCACTGACCCAGTGGACATGAGTTTGAGTAAACTCCGGGAGTTGGTTAGGGACAGGGAGGCCTGGCATGCTGCAGTCCATGGGGTAGCAAAGAGTTGGATATGACTGAGTGACTGAACTTAACTGAACTGAACTGATTCCTGATGAACATAGATGCAAAATATCCTCAAATACTAGCAAACAGATTCTAACAATACATTAAAAGATTATATACCATAGCCAAGAGAAATTTATTCTTATGGTACAAGGATGGCTCAACATCCACAAATAAGTCTATATGATACACCACATTAACAAAATGAAGGATAAAAATTATATGATCATTTCAAAAGATGCAGAAAAAGCACTTGACAAGATTCAATGTCTATGTATGATAAAAACTCTAAACAAATGAGTATAGAGAAGACATACCTCAACATATAAAAAGTCATACAAGACAAGTCCACAGCTAACATCATACTTAAGAATGAAAAGCTAAAAGTTTTTCCCCTAATATCAAGAAGAAGACAAGGAAGCCCACTTCCACTGTTTTTATTCAACACAGTATTGGGAGTGTTAGAAACACAGCAATCTTATAAGAAAAAGAATTAATAGTAATCCAAACTGGAAAGGAATAAATAAAACTGTCAGAATACATGATAATATGTATAGAAAACTCTAAAGATGCCACTAAAAACCTGTTAGAAGTAATAAATTAATTCAGTAAATTCACAGGATATAAAATTAATATACAGAAATCATCAAGGAAATGCAAATCAAAACCACAAAGATATCATCTCACACCTCTTAGGGTGGCTACTATCAGAAAGACAAGAAATAACAAATGTTGGCAAGTATGCAGAGAAAAATAAAATGTAGTGCACTGTTGGTGGGAATGTAAATTGATACTGCCTCTACAGAATCAGTACCAAGTTTCCACAAAAAGTTAAAAATAGAATGACTACATGATCCAGTAATTCCACTTTGGGTATTTTTTCAAAGAAATAAAAACATTAATTGAAAAATAATTACACTGTCCAACATTCATAGCAGCATTATGTAAAACAGCCAAGCTGTGGAAACAACTTAAGTGTCCATCCACAGATGAGTGGATAAAGAAAATGTAGTGTCTTCATACAAGGGAATAACACCCACAGAAAAGAATGAAATCTTACTGTTTGTGACAGTGTGGGTGGCCATAGACAGGATTATGCTGAGTGAAATAAATCAGACAGAAGAAGACAAACACTCTATGTGGTCACTTACATGTAGAATCTGAAACAAACAAACAAGCAGAAACAGTTCATGAAGAAACATAACAAAACAGAGGTTGACTGAATAGATACAGGGACCAACTGGTGGTGCCAGACAGGAAGAGAATGGGGAAGATGGGAGAAATAGGTGAAGGGAATTATGGGGTACAAACTTCTGCTTATAAAATAAATGTCACAGCATGTAATGTACAGCAGAGGAAATACAGTCAATAATATTGCAATAATTTGTATGGCAACAGATGGTAAGTAGATTGTGGAGATCATTTTGTAAAGTTTAAATTATCAAATCAATATGTCGTGCATCTGAAACTCACACGATATTGTAAATCAATTACATGTCAATTAAAAAGCATGCACAAAGAAAGCAGGAGGAAATTAATAAAAAATAAACAATAAAATGGTGAATTAAAGCCAGAAAAACCATAGATTTAACTAGTAAACATAAGGATGAAGAGTGTGAGGAGGATAACATTACTTACCACGTCCTGAGATTCTCTTCAAAAATCTCTAAAATACTCTTCCTCCTCAAATCTCCAAGATTCTCCTTTCTCCCATTTATACAAAATGTAAACTTTTGCTTAGAAATAATACATGTTCCTAAAATGTATTCTTATTTCTAAAATGGATAAAGCGCTCTTAGAATTCAGCTCAGCCAAATTAATGTCACCAGACTCATACTAGATATGAAGGACTGGCATTCAAAGAGGAGAAGGTCACTGTTCTCCTGTAGTTCAGTCTAAGAGGGAAGAGAGAGCTGTACGAAGAAATGCACTTTTAGGGTAGCAGCATTAGATAATGGAGTTAAGGAAACAATAATAATAATTTATTATTTTCCTATTGCAGAAAGACAAACTACTCTACTCAAGACAATTTACTAAACAAGCTTTAGCCAGGAAGAACAAAAACTGAAGTGACACGATTTGAATTACAATTGTGTATTAATAATAAAATTTTACAAAAAAAGAAAAAAAATATTGTAAAACCTATGACATATCACTTAATTTTGTTGTGCCTCAGCTCTCTCATCTCAGAAACTAGGAGAATGACTGTACTCACAGTACTGAGCTCACAAGGTAAGAGATTCAATGAGATGATGTTCCTTAAAACCCTTTTAAATGTGCTATGTGCAAAAGTTATTTTCATTAACACCATTACCATCAAAGTGTAAATGATTGTGAATTTCACAAGTATATTTGAAGTTCACACTTCCCTTGCTCTTGAAAACCATCTTTAGTCACCGTTTTTTAAGTCAACACTTTCTTAAATGAATAGTGTACAGAGGATCTTGATTCCAAATTTAATAGCTACACTCCTTCATCTTAAAACCACAGTCATACCTCAAGTGTGTTGTCCAGAGTGTCAAGTTTTTTGTAACCTAAATATTCAGGCTGTTTAGGATATGTTGTGTTTACTCTTTTAGACTCCATTATTTAGACATCCGTGTTAATCATGTAATTGTAATGTGATTACAAAACAATAGAAGTTCTCCAAACTGACCTCAGGTTAAGATTCTGTTTTATCCACAGCTTTCTGCTACAAGATGAATGCTCATGAATACACCTTTTGAATGCTGACATTCTTTTTCCATATTTGAGTGATATGCTAAGAGTCGATGTCTATTCCCAAACTCTTTAGGTGGGTTTTACTGATAATTGTAATTATTGCTATGCACTTAAACTTATTAATATCTGAATAAACTAAAATTGTAAGTGGGAGAAATAGAATTGTTTCCATGAACATGAGGTTGAATGTCTTAAAACAATTCAAAAATAGGCAATCATCAATTTAAAAATTCACTATGAAATGAGTTGTGGAAAAGATAATTGTATAAAGTTAAGAGGGAAGAAGATAATAAATCCTAAAGGATTCTGAGCCAGTATTGTATCAGAAGTATCTCACTTAATATACTTTCAAGAATATGGAGGACTTCCCTGGTAGTCTAGTGGCTAAGACTCTGCGCTACCAATGAAAGGTACCCAGGTTCCATCCCTGGTCAGGGAACTCGACCCCACATGCTTTAACTAAGAGTTCTCATGCTGCAACTAAAGATCCTATGTGCCACAACTAAGATCTGGCATAGCCAAATAAATAAATACTTTTGAAAGTTAAAAAATTCTCTGAAAAAGGAATATGGAAATTTAGGACCATACCTTATGACTAACGCAATAAAATAAATCAGAACTTTTGTCAATGGACATGAAGAATAGAGGAAGAATAGAGTCTAAATGGCCAAAGAACAGGCCTGAGTACTATCTCAAAAATTGTTGAATGCATATACACTTCATGTCTTAAAATTTAACATTTTTTAATGTATATAGGAATTGTTTTTATGATTCTGTTTTGACTTTTTTAAATAAACTGACCAATTATGCAGTATTAAAATAGTAATTTGTAAACTGAAAGTAAGTCAAAATGAGAACAAATATTATAAGAACACATACAATTATTTTAAAATTTCACTAAATAAATAAATATGAATTAATTCCCAATTCAGCCTCAGATAAAATAATACACACTTTGGGGAATAGAAACATGAGTAAAGTTAAGTAACCACTTTCAAGGCCCGAAAACTCACAAACCTCTTACAATATGAGAAAGTTCTCAGGTCCCTTTGTACCCATCATAGAACTGTAAACACAGGGCTTCCCAGCTGGTGCTAGTGGTAAAGAATCTGCCTGCCAGTGCAGGAGACATAAGAGACACAGGTTCAATCCCTGGGTGGGGAAGATCCCCTGGAGCGGGGCATGGAAACCCACTTCAGTATTCTTGCCTGGTGATTCCCATGGACAGAAGAGCCTGGCGGACACTGGTCCATAGGGTCACAAAGGTTTGGACATGAGTATAAACAAAGAAGAGAGCATTTTTGTTTACTACTCAGTCTGTAAGGATTAAAGTTGCAACCTGCTGCAGTCCTGACCAGCAGTGCACTCTGAAAAAAAAAAACTGAAGATAACAGGATGAGGCACTCTGTGCTTTGGACCAGCAGCCCCCTTAGATGGATGTTTATCTCAGAAAGGATTTTAATGAACCCTGATTATTGCATCTTCTCCTACACGGAAAAGCTCTAAGATCATTAAATTGAGATACCGCTTCTTGACTAGCAGTAATCTTTTACCAAGATGTACACTTGAGGGCAGGCTTCCCCAGTGGCTCAATGGTAAAGAATCCGCCTGCAGTGCAGGAGACTTGCAGGAGATGTGGGTTCGATCTAGTGGTCAGGAAGATCCCCTGAAGCAGGAAATGGCAACCTACTCCAGTATTCTTACCTGGATAATCCCACGGACAGAGGAGTCTGGCGAGCTGCAGTCCATGGAGTCACAAGAATCAGACATGACTGAATGACTAAACAGCAAACCACAAACACTTGAGGGTATGCATTCCCTAAACAAAAAATCAAATATCAACTGGCTTCTCTTTCTACTTTTCAGAACAGCTTCCTCAATTGAGTGGTTGTCATCTGGGCTTCAGTCCTCAGTAAGACCCTGAATAAAACTTAACTCACAACTCTTACATTGTGCATTTTTCTTTCTGTCCACACCCCTGAAGTTGTGCAGATCACAAATGGCATAACCTTTTAGAGTGGTTATAACATGGTCAAAATGAAATGTATCCTTGATTTTGGTGAATCAATCAGACTCCAGCACTAAAATATCTGATATTTTAGAGTCTGTTTTCCACATCAGCCACATTAACCTTTTTTACTGATAGGAATTTTCATTACATTCCTACCACTGTCTAAGTAGGAACAAGGAGAAAATACAATGATTAACAATTTCTGAATTATTTTTGTAAGATGGAAGGTCCTGAAAGGATTTTAAGATTAATGACATGATCCAGTTTACATTGTAAACTGTCTCAGATTACAAGGAGAAGAAAGGGTTAGAATGGGAAGAAAAAGAAAATCAGAAATGATGCTAATATGTTCTGTTATCTCCAGGTTTCTGAAATTGTGTTATCATGTTTAAAATGTGGTGAGCACATTTCAACTTCCTTATCCTGGATTCTAAGCTCCTTGATATTAGGAATCACAAATCCCACTGCTTGATAACATATGGTCCAGAATTTTCTCTAATTATCTTTAAGAGTTTGTCCTGAAATTTCTGTGTACAGTATGTCCAATAGTGTTGGTGGCTTAGACAGTAAAGAATTTGTTTGCAATGCAGGAGACCCGGGTTCCATCCCTGAGTCTGGAAGATCCCCGGAGAAAGAAATGGCAATCCACTACAGTATTCTTGCCTGGAGAATCCCATGGACAGAGGAACCTGGTGAGCTACAGCCCGTGGGGTGGCAAAAAGTCCGGCACAACTGAGTGACTATCACTTTCACTTTCCTATATGCAGTAAACGACATGCCAGAAATTCTAATAGGGCTTCCCTGGTGGCTCAGCTGGTAAAGAATCTGCCTGTAATGCAGGAGACCTGGTTTGATCCCTGGGTTAGGAAGATCTCCTGGAGAAGGAAAAGGCTATCCATTCCAGTATTCTAGCCTGGAGAATTCCAAGGACTATTTAGTCCATGGGGTTGCAGAGAGTCGGACACAACTGAGCAAATTTCATTTCTCTTCACTTCAAATGGCATCTCACCACATCTTGCACCCAGAAGCAATGTAAACCATTCCTCATTCTGGTTCAGAATATATGGCCACTGACTCAGGAAATCTAACACACTATAAGTTTAACTCATCACCTATTTTTAAAACTACATTCAGGTAACTTTTGAAAAAGTGAAAAGACACACACAAAAAAATGATGTAAATTCTTTGTCATTTTCAGCTACTTCCCTAAAACTAGATAATTTGCTATTTATCTTTTTTTTTTTTTGACTCATCAGCGAATTTTCAAGGCAATTTGAGTTCACTTTTTGTGAAAGAGTCTTCAGGAAAATATTCTGTCAAGGGCTTTGGGACAATCAAGATAAATGACACTTCTACATTTCACTCATACTAATCACCCTTTCATGAATCTGCCCAAAAGAATGCATTTCTCTGTGCTAAGCTGCTCTGTATACAGTCCTAATGGTGCTACCTTCTGAGTCCTCTCTGCTTCATGCATTATCACTTCATGCTCTATCCTGTTCCTTCCTTTCCACCTGAAATTCTATTCTTGGAACAGTTCTGCTTGGGATTTTGGATACTAGAGATTAAAATTTTGAAAGAATGAAATAACTGATTTTTCATGCAGTCTTCCTCACTGTCATCTCCTAGACATTGATATTTTTCTATTTCTTCACTTAAAACTTAGATCATCTGTATAGATACATATATATCCTCTCCAGTGAAATTGGCTTCTTCAAAGCCAGTTTTCACAACTATAAGCAGAAGAGTTGGATCCCATGCCCACCAAAGTCCTTTCAAATTCTCTGGCACTTTTGTTACAGGAAGGGGGACCCCTTCCAGGGCCCGAAACTGGGCTCTTGTCTAACACTCGGAAATGAATTGTCCGAGGAGACACATGTGCTGACAAAGCAAGAGATTTTATTGGGAAAAGGCACCCGGGTGGAGAGCGGTAGGGAAAGGGAACCCCGGAGAACTGCTCTGTCACACGGCTTACAGGTTTTACCGTGATGGGATTAGTTTCCGGGTTGTCTTTAGGCAATCATTCTGACTCAGTCCTTACTGGTGGCGCACGCCTTATTCAGCCAAGATGGATGCAGAGAGTAGGATTCTGGGAGGTGGTCATACAGGTGGTGTCTCCTTTTGACCTTTCCCAAACTCTTCTGATTGGTGGAGGCTTATTAGTTCCCTGTTCCTTACCAGGACCACCTGTAGTAAAACAACTCATGCAAATGGTTACTATAGTGCCTGGCCAGGGTGGGCGGTTTTAATTAGCGTGCTTCCCCTTACACTCTGAGCATATCTTTTATATTTGTTCTCCTTAAAAACATTCTTCTAATTACTACTGTAAGGTTAGGTATTATTCTTGATGTTGGGGAAACAGCAGTGACTGACTGTATAACAAGATTCTGGCAGGAAAAGAAAACTTTACCACAGATAATATATATATATATATATATATATCATGGATTTGGAGGAATTTGAGGTTACTCAAATTCTGTTTGCTGTCAAAAGAAATATTAGAATGAAATAATGGTATGGTAAAACTATCAAAGAATATGGTTTTTTATTGGAATATAATTGCTTCACAATGTTCTGTTAGTTTCTGCTGTACAACAACATGAATCAGCCGTATGTATACATATGTTTCCTCCTCTTGAGCCTCCCTTCCATCCTCCCCCGTCCTCTAGGTCATCAGAGAATAGGTTTTTAAACTTTCTCTAAATGAGGCTGGAATAGAAAGGAATCATAAATAAGATTAAAATTTGATTGATAACTTGATGTGATTGATGTGGTGGGGAAAATGACAAGGTCGGAGCTGAGCTTTGGTTTTTCCACCTTTTTGTATTTGCTAGAACTTCAGATAATGAGGGTTTGTTGTAAAAATAAATATGGAAAAAAGAACTAACGGCATTTTTGCTAACCTAGTAACAGATATATTCTGCACCTCAAAGGAGAAGAATAGAGTTTGAGAATTAGAAGATGATTTAGGATCCAAAGTCATTTTACCACCAACATTAACTTGTCATTCTTTAGTTAGACAATCTCTTGCCAATATTATGACTCAGCTCCTCTCTCTAGCTCTACTGCTGGGTATCTTTTAGCTTCTGCTTAGTCATGACATCTGCACTCTGAACTTGAATGCATTCACAACCTCTGCATATTCAGTCTGTCTTTCAGCCACTGCCATCTCTGTTACCTGACTTTCGTGTCTTTTCCAGCATCAGCTTTCATCAGCAACTGGAATACTCTCTTTGTATTTTGCACTCAAATTCTCCAACAGAGAGAATCAGATGAGTGTTCTTCAGTCATCATTTTGTTTGGGCAAAGTTCTCATGCCAGATTTCTCATGGGCTGCTACTAGCCAATAGATGGATCCATAATACAACAGTCTGTTTTCCAGCCCTGACCTAATCTGCTACTGCTGGTGGTACACAATCATGTGGTAACTGCCTGTGCTGTGTTATTATTTATGTCCATCTATCAGCACCTAGGGCTGTGCTGAGAGCCTAGATTTCATCCTCAGTGAACTTGGCTTCTTTGAGGCTTCATTTCCACATCTATAGCAGGAAAAGTTGGATCACATGTCCTTTAAAGTCCTTTAAAATTCTTTAACATTAAAGTCCTTTAAAATTCTAAAGTACTATGAGTATATATTTTGTATCTGTGCTCTTTAAAATTTTTTTTTTTTAGTTACTACTGTGAGATTAGGAATTATTCTCAATGTTGGGGAAACAGCAGTAACTGAGGCAGATCAAGTGTATAACAAGATTCCAGCAGGAAAAAAAAAAACAAAACTCTTAACCACATATGAGTGAAAGTGGCTCAATTGTGTCCAACATTTTGTGACCCCATGGGCTGTAGCTTGCCAGGCTCCTTGGTCCCTGAGATTTTCCAGGCAAGAATGCTGGAACGGGTTGCCATTTCCTTCTCCAGGGGACCTTCCCAACCCAGGAATTGAACCCAGGTCTCCTGTCTTGCAGGCAGTTACTTTACCGTCTGAACCATCAGGGAAGCCTACCCTATATGATACCAATCAAATTGTTTTCATGAAAGAGCTGCTTAGATTATATTAAGAAATGTTTAGGGAATAGATAAGGAAAGTTGAGCAGCAAGAGGGAGAAGCTACTACCACATCTAATGTTGAGTGGGCAAGTGGGACATGACATTAAGCCAATGAGACTTTGAGACTTAGAGGAAGAGATGCCTGGAAGAAACAATAGTCACAGAGGTACAGATACTGCCCAAAGATAAGGAAAGTTTTTCAATACCTCTCCTCACACTCTAGTTTACCAGGGTTTCACACTGGCCAAATACAACTGAAAATATGAGAGAAAATGATTCAAAGTGATATAGTCTTTAACCTCAGAGAGAACAATGCAGAACCAAGAAAATGGAAAATGGTTGCTGGAGGGGGAACCAAATGGAAACTAATCAGTGCATGGATCTCACCGTCAAGTGGAATCAATAGATAACAAAATTAAACTAAAATAAATACAAAAGAAAACAATAAACTTTTAGTTTATTATTCTTTTCCCATATGGCTTACTACAAGACATTGAATATAGTTCCCTGTGCTGTCCAGTAGGATCTTTATGTTTATCCATTCTATATGCAATAGTTTGCACTTGCTAACCCCAAAATGCCACTCCAACCCTCCTCCCCACCCCACTTGCAACCACAAGTCTGTTCTCTATGTCTATGAGTCTGTTTCTGTTTCATAGATAAGTTCATTTGAGTCATATTTTAGATTTCACATATAAGTGGAATATGGTATCTACTATGGTATTTGTGATGCCATATGGTATAGTATCATATGGCATTTGCCTTTCTCTTTCTGATTTACTCCACTTAGTGTGATAATCTCAGGTTCATTCATGCAGCTACAAATGGCATTATTTCATTGTTTATGGCTGAGTAATATTCCATTGCATGTGTATACACACCCCCCACCCCACGTCTTCTTTATCCATTCCTCTTCCGATGGATATTTAGCTTGTTTCCATGTCTTGGCTACTGTAAATACTGCTGCTATGAACATAGGGGTGCATGGATCTTTTTGAATTATAGTTTTTTCTGGATATTTGCCCTGGAATAGGATTGCTGGATCCTTCAGAAACTCTACTTTTAGTTTTTTGAGGAGCCTCCATAATGTTTTCCATAGTGGTTGCTCCAATTTACATTCCTACCAACAGTGTAGGAGGATCCCTTTTCTCCATACCCTCTCCAGTTAGTCACACTCTTCTCTTTTAATACCTGTCACTTCTAATACCTGTCAGTTCTGCATAGCTTTTGAAATTCATAAAATAGAAATCTTATATTCATTTTTTTCAGTCTTGCTTTTTACACTCAATAATGCTTTTTAATATTTACCCATGGTGATACACACTGTTGTAGTTCAACTTTACTGTTAAGAAATGCTTCATTTTATGAATATTGTATAATTTGTTTATCCATGTTCCTAAGGACATTGTGTTATCACCAATTTGTTGCTATTATAATACTGGTGCAAATATTCATCTATCTCTCTTTTGGATATATAAGCAGGTATTTATTTGTGATATATAATGCATGCAAGAATAGAATTGGTATATTATGTAGACTGTGCATGTTAAACTTCATAAAATAGTACCAACTTGTTTTTCTTACTGGCTGTATCTGTGTATACTCTCACCAGCAACATTTAAGAGCTTCCCTTGATTCCTGGACTCTCTATCATTCAATGCTATGGATTAAATGTTTGTATCTCTCCCCAAATTTATATGTTGAAATCCTAGACTCCAAAGGAATGCTTACAAGTAGTCCTGAATTATAACTCGAGACATCACCATGATAAGAAAATGAGATGGACACTCAGCCTAACAGCTACTAAGACTTACTATTAATAGAATATCATTTATAATATAAACTGTATAGTATTAACACAAACATAGAAAAATTGACCAACAGATCAAGATGACTGTGAGACAGACTCACATTTCAGAGTTTATTATATAATAAAGATGGTGCCACAAGTCAGACTGTTTAGTAAATGATGATAGGAATACTGCTCATGTGGAGAAAAATTCATACATACTATCATCTACGAGAATGAAGTCCAGATTCATCAAAGAAATAAATCAAAATAAACCATTAAGGCAGAAGATAATGTACCCTAGGGTTAGGGAAGAACTTCTTAAACAAAATTCCAAAATCATCGTTAATAGCTTTAGTCACATCAAATTAAGAATTTCTGTGAATCAAGCTAACATAAAAGCTGTTGCAGAAAGATGATTTTGGCCATGTCTAAAACCACAAGGAAATTATTATCTAGAATATACAAGAAACTCATGCAAATGAAGAAAGCATAAGAATCTCAAATTTCAAAACTGAGTAAAAGATATTTGAGTCAGTTCAGAGTCAAAGAAGCCCAAATATATAATCAGTGACGAAAATCATTAGCAATCAGAGGAATGCAATTTAAACTAAAAAAAGAGAGATATTGCTTTAGATCCATCATATTCTAAAAACAGAGTATTGAGTGAAAAACCATCATATTCCAAACAGAGTATTGAGTTAAAAAAAAAGAAATCCAATGCTATCTACACAAATCACAACCCATGAAATAATTCATGGCTTACACTAATACTTTAGAAAAGAGGAATATACATCAAATATGCTGTGGGGAGTTAGGAGTGAGGAGTGGAGCAGAGACCTTGCAAAGAGCAACGACTCCAGATGCCCAGAACTGCAGAGGGTTCCTAAGGAGCCCTCAGCTCACTAAAACAAAGCAAGACCACAACGCCCAGATGAAATCCTACTGTGTCATCTTAAATTCCAAATTCCATCATGAGAGTCCTAGGCACCGGACACCCAGCTCAGGAACCCACCATCACCTGAGCTCTTCGTTTGCGTGGGAATCTCTTGGTTCCTCACAGTCATAATCATCCTTCTATAGGCTGAGAGTAAAATGACTCTTTATCTAGTTTTCCAAATATCTATATTCTTACGGAAATATAGCAACAGAATAAACAAGTGACAATTTTTTTTTTAATAATTGCATTTTTAACCAAAACTTTTTCCTCTCATCGTTCCCCACCCCCCACCCTCTCCATTCCTTTCACTCAGTAGAACTCATTGCCTCGAGGAAGAGATCATATAGCAGAGAAGCAGAGAAAATTTTTTGGTGTTAAAAGCATAACTATGAAGTATATAACTTCTAAGCCATAAAACATTATCTTTGGGAAGCCAGAGACAGAGCCGGGCGAGCCTGTCCTCAGACTACAAAAAGGTGACCAGGACTGTGGGGAACAAGCAGAGTCACAACAGAAGCCGAGTTTAGATGACAGTGCATTCCTGAGCCCTGTGTCCTATAGAACCATCTCCCCAGAGGGAACCTGGAATCACAGATCCAAGAGAAGTGGGCCCCCAGTCCCAGGGAAGCACCTGGAGCCAGCAAGATCCCTGTGTCTTAACCCTCGGCCTGGCTCCCCAGCGTGGCACCAAAGCAGCCTGAGGCCACCTCACAGAGCATTCTGCAATCATGCAGCAAGAGCTGTGTGCCTGAGAGCAGAGCCAAGAGGGCTGCTCTGAGAGCCATTTGGAAGTTCATGGTAGATGCACAGCGGTCCAGAGTCAGGGTGGAAATAGGGACCTCTCCTATGAGTCTAGGTGGATGAAGAGGGATTTCAAGGAAAGGCCTTCTCCATCCTGCCTTAAGTTCTGACCTATCTCTTAGACATCACTCTGCAGAAAGGACAGGGCACTCCACTAAACCCATGGGCTCTCCATGTGGGACTATCTCACCCCATAGCAGACATTTGGCAATATCTGGAGACCTGTTTTGTGGTCATAACTGGGAAGTGCTACTGGAATCTGATAGGCAGAGGTCAGAGATGTTGTTGAACACTCTACGGAGCACAGAAAAGCACCCCCAAACAAAGAATCACCCAACCCCAAACGTCAGCAAAGTCAAGGATTAGAAACTCTTCTCCAAGCTGAGATTAGATCTTGACCACTTGGCACAAGAAAAGATTTATCATGTACAATGTAACTGTTCATTTGTTTTAAATATAGAAAATTACACCAAGTTCATGGACTAAAATGTGGAACCACTAGCTTATGGTCAGGAAAATATCTGTTCTTTCATATAAAATAATCAACAATGATCAGTTTTGCATTTAATGAAATGGTTTTGAGTTGGGAAGAAATGCTTAAGTAGCTTTAAAGCAAGATAAAGCACCTCACTTACAAGGAGGAAAGAGAATTAGAGACATGAAGACAGATGCTAGAAACTTACAACAATATCTGAAGCAAATGGGAGGAGAGTGGGGAAAAGGAAAAATAAGCAGGTAAGTCATCCATGGAGTAACATTCAGAAGAGACAGATGATATGGGGACCTTGAGCATTTTTCAGAGAGATGAGATGGGTTTTCATCCAGAATCTACAATCAAAGTTTACTAAGAAGGTGACCAGAGAACTTCAGGTCAACATCAACATCCCATCAACATCCTGGGAGAATATCAGCAAAGGGAAAAACTGGAAGGGCTTTCCAAAATAGCACAGTGAAAGCAAAAGCCAAAAACAATGAAGAGAAGGAAAAAATGGGAAAAGAGAAGAGAAGGAAGAAGAGGAGAGAAGAATAGGGGAAGGGAGAGAGAAAGAAAGACAGATTCAGAAACAATTTCAATGAATAATAAAAGTAAGTCAGTCTGATGTTAATGACATGCCAAAGTGCTCCATTTTTATGCAAAAGCAAATAACTGTGAAGTATCCCCAACATAAACACTGATTAAAAGAGATTAAATGTCTTGGGATGAAATGTCATAATATTACACAGTGTCAGTTTGCGGTGTTCTCAAAATGTTAATGACCTCCAGCTTCAGCTGCTTCCATTACCAGCAATCTCAAGGGAGAGCAACCTCAGCTCTGGGGCTCCCAGGAGGAGCTCAGAGCCTCATTCCATCTCCTCGCCATTAATAGATAAAATTTCACCGAAAATGATACGGTGACATTTGGCCATAATTCAGAAGGGACCACACATTTTAAAAAGAATTTTTCTTTTATCAGAAAGTGCTTGAGTTTATCTTACCATTTCAATAATGTTCCAGACCTGATTCAGTCAGTCTTCAGTCCTCTTTGGAATAATAGTTTTCTATTCTCTAACAGTGACATTTCCCCAGCAACGGTAGCATCTGCAGAAAATTTAGGAAGTGAGAGTTCATCATTTTACAAACTAATTCTGGAGCAAAAGCGTGGGTCAGGATGAATTTATAACTGTTTCATCAGGACTGATCCCAGAATTCTTCATGAAGTGTTAGTGTACTCTGAGGGGCCACGCCCCCTCATTTACTTTAATAAAAATCATTAGTACTTCCGAGCTCCACGACTATTTTTGCCTCCAAGCCAAATAAAATAGGCTAACACCCTGTGGCCTCTTTATAGATTAGTCATTCTCTCCCACCTAATCTACTGACCCAGTTTCTCTCACACAGCCAGTACATGTGCCTTTCCATCCAACTGGCGACACTTCTGAACATAGGCACCTCAGTGGGTATGTATGTTGCCCAGTAATATCTATGCCTCTGCAGTACAAAAGTGGGTTTTCCTTGTGGCTCAGATGGTAAAGAATCTGCTTCCAATGCAGGAGACTGGGGTTCGATCTCTGGGTCGGGAAGATTCCCTGGAGAAGGAAATGGCTTCAGACATATATGGTTGGTGCAATTTTATCTGCCTTTATTCAACATATGCTCATTGAGCTTTTAGTAAGTGGAAGCTTCTAATCAATCTCTCCTCTCAATAAATTTCTAACATCAGGAGTGGGGTCACGGGTGAGAGAAAGAAAAACATGGTGTGGCAGGACAGATCAATGCCTCTTCTAGGGCCAATTACAGTCCTCAGTGGGCTTCCTGGTGGCTCTGATGGTAAAGCGTCTGCCTACAATGTGGGAGACATGGGTTCAATCCCTGGGTTGGGAAGATCCACTGGAGAAGGAAATGGCAACCCACTCCAGTACTCTTGCCTGGAAAATCCCATGGATGGAGGAACCTGGTAGGCTACAGTTGATGGGGTTGTAAGGAGTTGGACAAGACCAAGCCACTTCACTTTCACAGTCCTCAGTAATTAACATATGACGAGAAGTCTCTTAGCTGGAGACTTCAGGGAAAACCTCAGGATGGGTGGGTTATATAAAAATGAACCTTGTAAATTTTGACAGAGTGTTGACTGAGATGCACTGAATGAAACAATCTATAAGCCCTGTCTGAACAGAGTAGCCTACGGCCACATGTGACTCTTTAAAGTTAAGTAAACTGAAATAAAGGTCTTTCCTAGTGGTAAAGACTTTACCTGCAATGCGGGAAACCCAGGTTCTATCTCTGGATCAGAAAGAGCCCCTGGAGAAGGGAATGGCTACCCACTCCAGTATTCTTGCCTGGAAAATTCTGTGAGTAGAGGAGACTGAAGGTCTAAAGTCCATGGGGTTGCAGAGTTGGACATGACTGAGCACAGCCACACACACACACTGAAATAAAATTTAAACCCCAGTCACACTAACTTCACTTCAGGTCTCACTAGCCACATGTGTGGCCAGTGGTGACCACATTGGAGAGTGTAGAAAAACATGTCCATACTGCAAAAAAATTCTTTGGACAGCTCTGTTCTAAGTCAAAGAAATGGGATAATAACCCTGAGAGACTACAGGCATTTTACAGATATTTAGAAACTAGCAAACACTCCCCATTGGCTGGCATATAGGGTGAGAATAAAACAGTAGTGGTAGATAAGACTGAAAAGAGAAGTTGAAGTCAAGTCCAGTGAGTCTTGAACTCATTCAGGTGGAATCAAGGGTTTGTTCGAGGCAGAGGACTGAGACTCTGGATTAATGTTTGGTAATGTGCAGAATGATGACCTGGAGAAACCACTGGGCAAGGATTCAACCCTGGCTGCACGTTAGAATCACCTGAGGGGCTTTTTAAAATCCCAGTGCCAAGGCCATACCTGAGAAGAACTAAATCAGAACCACTGGAGGTGAGACTCAGGCAACAGTAATTTTTAAACCTTCCCAGGTGAGTCCAATGTGCCAAGGGACTTAGGGATAACCAATGTTTTTACATGCCAGCATCCCTTCTCTCACTTCTGTCAATGATAACCTCTGTCCTTATTATGAACTTCCCTTATCATTTCTGCTCAATCCTGGTGGAGTTGCCACTCCTAATAAGTTGACTCCCTGACCACTAAAAGTGGCCTGGGAACCAAATCTTGACAAATACCCAGGTAATACTGGTCATGGTGATTGGCCCAGATTTAGACTACAGTCCGTCAGGCAAGGAAGAACCTGATCTGGGATTTTATATACTGCTGGTTAGAAAGGTTCTCAATTCCATCTAGAAGGTCAACATACTTGGATGATGCTGGTCTGAACATCTCTATGAATGTGTTCCCTTCTATGCTCCATCACCACCATCACTCCACTCACATAAGAACATTACAAAATTCATAGGTACAAGCACAACTACGAGCTCCCTTTTGAACCTGTTTAAAGGATTGATCAAGACTGGGGATCATGGACAGTTCTTGACCTATTTCCACCCCAAAAAGCACAACCAATGTCCTACTCAGTTACTTTGGCCAGTCATTCCCAGGTATAAATTAATGGGGATTTATTGTATTCTCTGTTGATGATTCATTACCATAGGCCAGTGAAGCAGAGAAAGTATCAGAGGCAGTGAACATAATTGGTTGGAAATGTGGGTGGGTCTTAGGTCTACTCACAGGAAGGGAAAATAAGGCTTTTGATGGGAAAAGACAGTACCTGGTAGTGTAGGCATAATTTCCACCCCTGCAATCTGTCCACTGCTGATGTTTCCCATCATTTTTACCTGAGCATACAACCTCTACCTTGCACCACCTCAGGCATTTTATGTAACTTAACTCAGGCAATTTTCAGATGCCAGTCTCTATAGGATGTGCTCTGTATTTTAAAGGAATTTTACAATATATTTCCATTTATAGCATTTTAAGATGTAGGCTTCTCTTCCCTAGTGGGAGGTTGTTCAAGATGCCCTTTACAAGCCCTCTTCCAGTTCTAATAGTGAATGAACATATTTAGCAGGTGTGCATGTTTTGTGAATGTAAAAAAAGAAAAGAAAAACACTGAAGGGTGAGAAATTAAAGGTCAAAAGTAGAGAACTTTGTTCTTCCTAGTGAGAAGATCTTTCCATTCTATAAATTCACTCACTTTTTAAAAAATGGATCTGGACTTCCCTGGTGGTCCAGTGGTTAAGAATCTGCCTGCCAATGAGGCACACAGGTTTGATTTCTGCTCCAGGAAGATTCCACATAGAACAAAGTCTGTGTGAGACAACAACTGAGCCCATGATCTAGGGCCTGAGAACCACAACTCCAAGTCAGTGTGCCGCAACTACTGAAGCCTGCGTGGTATGCCCTACAGCCCGTGCTCCACAAGAAAAACCACGGCAATGAAAAGCCCAACGCTGCAACTAGAGAGCAGCCCCCGCTCATCACAGCTAGAGAAAGCTGGCACAAGGAACAGAGACCCCGCCAAATACAAATAGATCAATACATCCTTCAAGTTAAAAAAAGGATCTTACCCGACACCTATGGACTTCACACCTCCTCTTTAAAGGAAACAGATGTCCAATATGGAAATCATGTAGATGATCCTATAGGGGCTGTGGGAACAGGGCTCTTTGAGTTTGCTCTTTCTAGTCCCTGCATAATCCCTGAGATGCCAGTGAGCAAGGCTTGAAAACCACTATACCAAATTATTTCCATCACTGGCTGCCAAGTGTGGTACCCCCTGTACAGCATAGCCTTGCCCAAAAGGCCTGAAACAGAAATTAATTCATTAGAATTAGGATGGCTTTGTATCTTCCAGAGTCTTCTATAAAAATGCAAATGTTCCTGGGAGGAGAAACATCTTAAGCAATCATGGAGTATTATTTTATCAATTCAATTTGCAGCTTGGAAACTTAGCTGACAGCAAAGCCCTGTAGGACTGGGCACAGATAAAGGAATTGAAACAGATATAACCAAGGAAAAATGTCTTTACTTCCTGAAGTAGTACAGGACCCCCCTAGCAGGCTATTAATAGGCTTCAAACAAAATTATAAAATGGTAACATCTGAATATATTTTGAATGTCAGATATTCTTGCAAGTCTCAATCTATGTTGTAGCTCATTTTATGTATTCCTTGACTCTTTTATGTAATTAACTCATATTTGTATTCCTTACAAAAACTACATGATGAAAGTACAATTTTTATACTCAGTATTACAGATAAGGAAACTGAGGCACAGAGGAGTTAAAATCATGCACCTAATAAGAGGCAAGATTGAAGCTAAGCCATTCAAGTCAAGATTCAAATCTGAACAGTCTGACTCTAGGGACTGTGATAACCTCACACAATGGTTCATCGTCCAGAGGTGGACAATTATTTCAATTCACCCTGGCATTTCTAAAAGGTGGCCTTCTAAACTTCAACTCTCTAACCTCTGGGATCCTCTTGAGTTTGGCTGACTATCCCAAAGAAAACAAGAAGGATGAATTTCCAGTAAACTATGTGCTTATTGATATGGGACTTATCTTCTAGTTTTGCATGCAATCTAACCAGTTCAGTAAGGATTTCACTCAGTTGAGGCCAGGTGTTTTCAGGTCTTCCATGGACTATGACAAGAACTGTGCTGCTAAACTCAGGAAAATGACACATATAGAATTTAACTGAACACCATCATCTAAAGCTGAATTGTGAAAACTGGTGACCCTAGGAGTTTGGCCCTTGCCAATATCATTAAAGCATCCCTGTTTTCCTCTAGGAGTTTTATAGTTTCAAATCCTATGTTCAAATATTTAAGCCATGTTGAGCTGAATTTTTTGACTACTGTAAGGTAAAGGTTCGATGACACTCTTTTGAGCATGGCTATTCAGTTTTCCCAGCACTGCTTATTAAACAGAGTATCTTTTCCCCATATTCTTGGCTCCTTTTTTTAAAATTAATTAATCATATATGCATCAGTTTGTCTCTCGACTCTTCATTCTGTCCAATTGATCTATGTATATGTTTTTATGCCAATACCATACTCTTATGATTACAATAGCTTTGTGATATAGTTTGTAATCAGGAAATGTGACATCTCCAGCTTTGTTCTTTTTTTCTCAAGATTGCATTGGTTATCTGGGATATTTTGTAGTTCCATACATATTTCAGGACTTTTTTCCTAATTCTGTAATCAATGCCATTAGAATTTTGATAGTGATAGAATTGAATTTGTAGATCACTTTGGGTAGTATGAACATCTTAACAATATTAATTCTTCCAATCCATGAACTTTGGTAAAATCATTTATTGGTTTTAACATTTTTTTGGTAGAGAGAAGACAACATTTTAAATATAATTTCCCCAAATTAATACAGATTCAACGCAATCCAATCAAATGCTCATCAGTCTTTTTTGGGAACTGATGATCTGATTGTAAAACTGATGTAGACTAGACAAAACAATTTGGGAAAAAATAACAAAGTTGAAGGACATCCTCCACTGATTTCAAGATTTGCTTTACTGCCTTAGGATCGAAAATAGCATGATATGGTGTAAAAATAAACACACAGGTCAATGAAAGCAAATAAAGAATTTAGATACAAACTCACACTTGTATGGTCAATTGATTTCAACAGTGGCTCCAAGGTAATTCAGTTGGGAAGCAATACTCTTTTCAACAAATGGTACTTGAACCATTGAATATCAGAGGACAAAATAAATGTACTTTATTTTTACATCATACCACATATAGAATATAACTAAAAATACATTATAGGCTTACATATTGTGAGTTAACACTAAAAACTTCTGGGAGGAAATAGAGAAGAAAATCTTTGTGACCTTGAATAAATCCAAATTTCTTAAATAGGATATTTTTTAAAAAACTCAAAATGATACATTGAACTTCATTTGTAAAAAATTGCTTTTCAAAGATATTTTTAAGAAAATGAAAATGCAATCCACAGTCTACAATATTTGTAAAACATTTTCACAGACTGTAACCTGCCAGGCTCCTCTGTCCATGAAATTCTCCAGGCAAGAATATTGGAGCAGGTTGCCATTCCCTTCTCCAGGGAATCTTCCAGACCCAGGGATCAAACCTGGGCCTCCTGCATTGCAGGAAGATTCTTTACCATTTGAGTCACCTGGGGAGTGCCCTTGTAAAACATAGATCTGTTAAAAGACTTGTGTCCATAGTATATAAAGAATTCTTACAACTTAATAAAGAAAACAAAGCTATTTTTGAAATGAATGAAATATTTGAATAGAGAGCTTAACCAAGATATACCAATGGTTAATAAACACACAAATCAACATGATTAACCATTAGCAAATGCAAATTAAAACCACAATGAGATACTACATGCTCTCCAGAACTGCTAACATAACCAAGTGTTTGAAAGAATGTGAAGCAACTTGAGCCCTCATACATGATACACGGGAACATACTTTAGAAAACAGTTTGGCCACCTCTTATACTCTTATGAAGATAAATATACACTACTCTACAACCCAGCAATTTCTTTTTTATATGTTTACCCAAAGGAAAGAAAGCATATGTCCACACAAAGATGTATATGCAAATGTTTATAACAACTTCTCTTATAATAGTTCAAAATGGAAGCTGAAGCTCCAGTATTTTGGTCATCTAATACACACAGATAACTCATTGGAAAAGTTCCTGATGCTGGGAAAGATTGAGGGCAGAAGGAGAAGAGGGTGTCAGAGGCTGAAACGGCCGGATGGCATCAACGATGCAATGAACATGAACTTGGGCAAACTCTGGGAGATGGTGAGGGACAAGGAGGCCTGGGGTGTTGCAGTCCACGGGGTGGTAAAGAGTCAGACACGACTGGGTGACTGAGGAACAACAACAACATAGAGAAAGATAAATAGAAATTGGTTTATGGTATTTTGGAGGCTGGCAAGTCCAAAATCTGCAGAGTCTGCCAACAGCCTGGAATCCACAGAAGAGTAGCAGGTCCAATCTAAAGGCAATCTGCTGGCGGAATTCCCTCTTCTAGGAAGTTAGTCTTTTTCCACTAAAGCCTTCAACTGATTGGAGGAGGCCCACCCTCATTATAAAAGTCACTGTGCTTTACTCTAGCTTCCCAGGTGGTACAGAGGTAACAAATCTGCCTGCCAATGCAGGAGACACAAGAGATGTGGTTCGATCCCTGGGTGGAGAAGAGCCCCTGAAGGAGGGCATGGAAACCCACTCCAGTATTCTTGCCTGGAGAATCCCATGGACAGAGGAGCCTGGCAGGCTACAGTCCATAGGGTCACAAAGATACGACTGAAGTGACTTAGCATGCATGCACTATACCAATTATCTCATTTGTTCCTCATTATAAACCAGTTAGATAGAAGTTACAACTTCTACCATATACTGGGAAAGAAACTGAAATTTCAGTAAGTTTAATTTTTTCAATGAGTTAAATGACTCCTCGTTTCCCACTGCTAGCAAAGGCTGACTCTGGAATTCAGGGCAATTATCCTGTCTCCAGCTACATGCTCCTTTGACCACAGTGCCCTAGAGAAAGACAGTAAGAGTAAGGGATTAAATATATCCTTTGTTCCTTGTGAATTTCCCCTGGCATTTATTCAAGCCCAAGACATTTAAGGGTTACATAATTGTTCATGTTCATTTTTAGAGTTAGTAAAATCGATGATATATTTTATAAAGACTTATTTCACTTTTATCCCATGACAAGATGAAGTTAACAAAGCAGCAAACCACTGATTAGAGGCAGAAAGAAAATAACATCTGAAGATGAAATTCCTACTTGCTTTCTCTTGCTATTTATTTCAAAACAGTATTATTAAAGGGGTGGGAGAAAGTCATGGACCATAAAAACCTGCTAACAGATGTAGAAAAAGAAATGTAAGAAAAGGAACAAAGATTGTAAGATGATAAACCATGGGTCATCTAAACTAATTTATTTAATTGGCATTTTCCTCACCAAAATGCAGAAACAACATATAAATGCATGTTTAACAACACATAAAAAACTTATTCTACAACTCTTTGTCATTTTTTATACTTTCAATTTAAAGGGACAGAAATTTCTCCCACTTCAGTATAAATGAAAAGCTTATTCACTTCTATGTAATTTTAAATTCATTTTGGAGGTACATACAAAGAGTCGTTTGTTTAGCCCTATGGAGAAAGATGGAAGAAATCCCTTAGGCATTATCTTTGCCCTTCCACTACATGACCATGGAGAGACCAAGCTTAGCACCATAGGTAACCACCTGCAAAAGTAGTATGATATCTACTTCACAGAAGTGTTAGGGGAAAGATGCATAAATAAGCATCTAGGCAATTGGGAATCTACCCATTCTCTTGTGCTGCGCCTTCCCAATGCCCCTCAGCAAGGCCTTCTCATGGTACAGCACCATTGCCCTTCATCCCAGGCCCAAATCTAGCCTATTTTCTTTTTTGTCTGCCAAGGAGGTCTTCTCACTCACAAATAAGAGATAAAAGAACCCAGGTGCCTTCTACCCCTTCAATACCATCTCTCAAAGGTGAGCGGTATCTAAGAAACCTCAGAAAGCATTAGCACAATGGTTCATATGTAGACAAACGTTCTCTTTCCTCGTGGAATTACACAAGAATCTGTTAAAAAGCATAATATTGACAGCCAACTGGAAATGAGCCATGGAGTCAAATGTTATCAACAATATCAGTGACAAACTATTATCTGTTTTAGTGAGTGTTGTTCAAGGCCACGAACATTGTCATCTAATCCTACACCAATTCACCAAGGAGGGTATTTTTAGTACTACTTTACAGATAACAAATGAGTTATCATACAATTCAGAGACCCCACTCCTGAGCATATATCCATAAAAGATGAAAATTCTAATTTGAAAAGATACAAGCAACCCAATGTTCATTGCAGCACCATTTACAATAGCTAAGATATGGAAGAAACCTAAAGGTTCAATGACGGATGAATGGATAAAGAAGATGTGGTGCATATACACAATGGAATATTATTCAGCCATAAAAAAGAATGTATGCAGCAACATGGGCAGAGATAGAGATCATACTAAGTCAGAGAAAGAGAAATATCATATAATATCACTTATATGTGGGATCTAAAAAGTAATACAAATAAACCTATTTACAAAACAGAAATAGACTCACAGACTTAGAAAACAAATTCTCCTTTGGTCTTTACCAAAGGAGAAAGTAGGAGAGGGAGGGATAAATTAGGAATTTGGAATTAACAGATATTCCCCAGTGGCTCAGTGGTAAAGAACTCACCTGCAATGCAGGATACACAGGAGATGTAGGGTCAGTCCCTGGGTTGAGAAGATCCGCTGGAGAAGGAAATGGCAACCCACTCTACTATTCTTGCCTGAAAAATCCCATGGATAGAGGAACCTGGTGGGCTACAGTCTCTGGGATTGCGGAGTCAGACATGACTGGGCAACTGAACAGGAACACTACTACGTATAATATAAATAAAAACAAGGACCTACTCTACAGCTATATAGCACAGGAAACTATTTTCAATATCTTGTAATAGCCTATAATGGATGAGAATCTGGAAAAGAATGTATATGTGTAATATGAATTCATGTGCTCAGTCCATGTGTATTCATGTGCTATAGTCCATAGGGTTACAACTCTTTGTAACCCTATGGACTATAGCCCACCAGGCTCCTCTGTCCATGGGATTCTCCAGGCAGGAATACTGGAGTGGGCTGCCATTTCCTCCTCCAGGAGATCTTCTGACCCAGGGATCGAACCCACATCTCTTGCATCTTCTGTATTGGCAGGCGATTCTTTACCACTGAGCCACCTGGGAAGCTCCCAGTATGTAAATACACACACATATAAAATCTGAATCACTGTGCTGTACACCTGAAACTAACACAATGTTGTAAATGAACTATACTTTAATTTAAAAAAGAGAAATTTATTAGAACTTAAAGAAGTTAAACAATTTGATTATAGCTATTAGAGTCAGGATTTAAACCAATGTGAAGGAAGGGGACCCTATACATTCATTCATCCTTTAGGACCTGGTACACAGAATAAAAGGGAATACAGACTTCTCAAAAATGATAATGGGTACAGGTTGTTCCAGAAGATGTGAGAAGCTGTAGCTTCTTCATCCTGAGGCCATGAACCCATGCCAAGGCATCTAGTGGAGAAGACTGAAGGAAAGACAAAGAGGGTACATGCGTTGAGATACAGGGGTACCTATTCTCTCCTGGCACTCCAACTCCCAAAACACTCATATTTGACAAACAGCTTTCATTTCCTTCCATACCTTTCCAACTTAATACCATTATTAACCAGCGCATCCTCTGTGCAAAGCTTTCTTTTGGAAATTGATGGGAAGTAAGTAGGTGGGTGAGGCAGCAAGGAGAAAACATACTAAGAAGAAAAGGTGGTAAGTGGGTGGATGAAGGTCACTAGAGGAAAAAAAGAAACCAGAAATATATTCATCCTCGCTTGGACAAAATGACTAAGTAAAATAAGTGTGATCATTTGAGGTAGTCAGTCAGTCTGACCTTTATAGAAAGGGCAGGATGGATTCTTCTTTTCTCCCACTCCACGTTATTTTAAAGCAATCCATAAGGGTTCACTTCCATCAGAAGGCAGTGAGATGCTGTTGCACAGCTGTTATCCACAGAAAGAGTTTCAGATGGGTCAGCTCACATTTTCCCACTTTCTTTAAAGCAGAGAGGTGATAGACTCCAAAGAAAAAGTACATGGTTACTCTTGTTTGACTTTTCTTGGATATAGCATAAACAGAGAGGCCAGGTGAAAATACTGTAAGGCAAAATCTGATAGGAACAAAAGAATAACCTATTTTATCCTTTTTGACCATGTCAACCTTTTATTTCCAGATGAACTCCAGAGATAGAGAGTCCAGAGGTGCCACATGGGCAAGATGGGGCGGTAGTCCAAAGTGACTCCTTAGAAGTGACCCAGACGGAGCAAATACCGGGTGGGAAATCTTGTCTCCCAGAATGAAAAGAGTCTCTCCTGCAGCATAAGAAAAAATGTCCAGTTATGAGGGGAAAACAGAACAAAAGGGAAGCAGGTAATTATTCATCTTAAAAGGTTTTCAAGTCTGATAATAGGATTTGTGATCTTCAGCAGGTTAAAGGTTTAGGAGATTCCAGCTCATTAATGCAGAACAGTAAGGCTCGCCCTAAACAAACCTACATTACTTTCCTTGGGCTCCTAAAACAAAGTAACACACAGTGGGTGGCTTAAAACAACAGAAGTGTATTGACTCACAGTCTGGAGGCCAGAAGTCTGAACTGAGTTGTCAGCAGGACCTGCTCCGTCTGGAGCCTATAGGCAAAAATCCTTTCTTGCTTCTTCTAAATTCTGGGAGAAGCCATTAATCTTTAGCATCACTCTCATATAGTTGCCTCAATCCAGTCTCTACCTCTATCATCATGTGGTATTCTCCCTGTGTGTTTCTGCCATCACTTGGCATTTTTCTCTTTTTATAAAGACAGAAATCATTTTGAATTGGGGCTCACCCTACGGCCTGGTGGCTGCAGCTTCCCTGGTGGCTCAGATGGTAAACAGCCTGCCTGAAACATAGAAGACCCAGGTTCTATCCTTGGGTCGGAAAGATCCCCTAGAGAAGGGAATGGCTACTCACTCCAGTATTCTTGCCTGGAGAACTCCATAAAAAAGAATGAATGCAGCAACATGGACGGACCTAGAGATTATCATACTAAGTCAGACAGTCAGATAGTATTCTTGCCTGGAGAACTCCATGGACAGAGGAGCCTGGTGGGCTACAGTCCATGGGGCTGCAAAGAGTTGGACATGACTGAGAGGTTAACATTAATGACCTCATCTTAACTTGATTAGATCTACAAAGAACTTACTTCCAAATCGAGTCACATACACTGCAGGCTAAGATTTCAACATATTTTAGGGGGGCCTCAGCAGCTCAAGTCCACCTCTTCATTCATTCAAGAATAAAACATCTGTGCTGTTTGCTGACCCCTAAAGGAGCAGCTCCACATAACAGGATGGGTGTGAGGTGGGAAGTAGGTAGAGGCGGCATTCAGGACAGAAAGGCTGGACAAAATTCCAGTGCGGCAGGAGGGGCAAGTGTCAGGTGTGTCAGAAGCAGCAGATTGAGACCAAGAAATATCATCAATTTTGGGTAACACTTTGGCAGAGTACAAAAAAGAAAAAGGAAAAAGTAGCAGTGTCAGGTTCCTAGAAAGGGCCAGTGAAATAAGGTCTGCAAAGCAAAGCACAATGATCACTTTCTCTTACATTCAGTGCCAAAGTATATAGTTTTAAGGAAAGTTGACAAAATATTCTATCCAGATTGAAATGTTTCTATTACAATTAAGCTGTGTATATATTCTTATGAAACCTATTCCACAAATTTTAAATACTGTATTTCAGAATGATTGGGTGAGGAATGATAAATTACCTAAATAAAGGTACTGAACTATTTGAAAATAGATCTTTTTCCCCAAAAATTCATATGTTAATTAAAATTAGCTTAATATATATTGTCTTTTAGAAGAATGACTGGCTCAGTTGGTGCAGATACTACATACACTTCAAATATATATAAAAATGCTTGGTAAATATCAGTTCAGTTCAGTTCAGTCACTCAGTCGTGTCAGACTCTTTGTGACGTCATGGACCGCAGTACACCAGGCCTCCCTGTCCATCACCAGCTCCCAGAGTTTAACCAAACTCATGTCCATTGAGTCAGTGATGCCATCCAACCGTCTCATCCACTGTCAGCCCCTTCTTTTCCTGCCCTCAATCTTTCCCAGCATCAGGGTCTTTTCAAATGAGTCAGCTCTTCGCATCAGGTGGCCAAAGTATT
>NW_011495043.1:2716293-2734265 GCF_000754665.1 Bison bison bison | reverse complement strand
TGGCCACAGTATTGGAGTTTCAGCTTCAACATCAGTCCTTCCAATGAACACTCAGGACTGATCTCCTTTAGAATGGACTGGTTGGATCTCCTGGCAGTCCAAGGGACTCTCAAGAGTCTTCTCCAACACCACGGTTCAAAAGCATCAATTCTTTGGTGCTCAACTTTCTTTAGAGTCCAACTCTCACATCAGTACATGACTACTGGAAAAACCATAGCCTTGACTAGATGGACCTTTGTTGGCAAAGTAATGTCTCTGCTTTTTAATATGCTATCTAGGTTGGTCATAACTTTCCTTCCAAGGAGTAAGTGCCTTTTAATTTCATGGCTAAGTGTCTTTTAATTTCAAGGCTGTAGTCACCATCTGCAGTGATTTTGGAACCCCAAAAAATAGTTTCTCACTGTTTCCACTGTTTCCCCATCTATTTGCCATGAAGTGATGGGACCAGATGCCACAATCTTAGCTTTCTGAATGTTGAGCTTTAAGCCAACTTTTTCACTCTCTTTCACTTTCATCAAGAGGCTTTTTAGGGAGGGAGGAGGGTTCAGGATGGGGAACACATGTATACCTGTGGCGGATTCATTTTGATATATGGCAAAACCAATACAATATTATAAAGTTAAAAAATAAATAAATAAAAACTTAAAAAAAAAATAGGCTTTTTAGTTCTTCACTTTCTGCCATAAGGGTGATGTCATCTGCATATCTGAGGTTGTTGATATTTCTCCCGGAAATCTTGGTTCCAGCTTGTGTTTCTTCCAGCCCAGTGTTTCTCATGATGTACTCTGCATATAATAGTTAAATAAACAGGGTGACAATATACAGCCTGACGTACTCCTTTTCCTATTTGGAACCAGTTGTTGTTTCATGTCCAATTCTAACTGTTGCTTCCTGACCTGCACACAGACTTCTCAAGAGGCAGGTCAGGTGGTCTGTATTCTCAACTCTTTCAGAATTTTCCACAGTTTATTGTGATCCACACAGTCAAAGGCTTTGGCATAGTCAATAAAGCAGAAATAATTGTTTTTCAGGAACTCTCTTGCTTTTTTGATGATCTAGTGGATGTTAGCAATTTGATCTCTGGTTCCTCTGCCTTTTCTGAAACCAGCTTGAACATCTGGATGTTCACGGTTTATGTATTGCTGAAGTATAACATTTGTTAAATATAAAACTAATCTGAAAGGAAATACTAAGTTAATAAATAAGAGAGTAAATATAAGAGTTGATGCCTCTGCCACTGGGAGGAAAAGAAACCATTGGATCCCAGTATAGATCTTGAGAGAAAAAGGTTAGGTTTTTAATACCTAGTTTCATTCAGGGACATGAGACATGGAAATAAAGCACTTAAATAAAGCCAAGACCCTAAAACAGTCATGTTTTCTATGAAAAAGTTTCTAGGGGTAACAAGGAAGCCTATAGTCTGTTCAAAACACTGAATAGGGAAAAGTTAAATTTCCCAAGAGAAATTAAAATTGTATACATAATTAGGTGTGAGACCTAAATGTGCACTACACAATTGGCACAAAACTCTCAAGCTGGGAAATCAATTTTAAAAAGAAAAGCACACAGAAACTAATGTTTCTCAAAGTAGTAAATGGAAAACAAAACAAAACAAAACAAAAAAGATATAAGCAAAATCCAGATCACATGTGACTTTCCCAGATAAATAAGTGTATGAGCTAACCCCAAGGAATTTTAAACCATTAAAGGAAATGAGTCACTATGAGAAAGTCAGTAAATAAAAGAGGATAATCAGTAGGCTATTTAAAATCTTAAAATAGTATAAGAAATACGTTAATACCTAAAAATAAACAAGAATATGAAATAAAGCACTAAGAAAATTAATGACACTATGTTAAAAGCCAGATTAGTAAAATAATCAAATATCTTTCTAGAAATTAAAAAAGACACTGTCAATAAAATCTAAAATTCAAGGAATGAGTAAAACAGTACATAAACATAGTGAAAAGGAAGGCAAATGAACTGGAAAATGGTTTAGAAAAATTACCCAGAGCCATAAAAAAATAGAAAATATGAATACAAAGTTAAAACATAAAGAGGATAAATTGAGAAAATCTAACATACTTCTAATAGGAGTTTCAGAAAGATTAAGAGAGAATGGTGGCAACACAGAAATTTAACATTAATAGTGGAGAATTTTCCAGAACAGAAAATTAGTCCACAATTTAAGCAAATAAAGTTAATTCTGTGCAGGAATAAAAAAATAAATTTGCACCAAGTCACATCAGAATGAAACTTCAGAATACAATACCAAAAAGAAAAATCTTAAAAGCAACTTGGAGAAACAGAGATTACCTATAAAAGAATAACAATTAAAAGGACTGTAGATTCACATCAGCAAAATCAGAGGCCAGAAGACAATGATAAAAGTCAGTCTATAATTTTATGCAAGCTAAGTAATTATTCAGAATAAGTTTTCAAACAAACATAGAGAAGCTAAACACAAAACAAAACATGCTAAATGGAAGAGATAAATTCAGAGGGTCAAAATGAATCCAAATCAGTGATTACAAGAAATAGAAAATATTAATCTCAAACTTAAGAAAACAGACATTCTAGGATAGGATAAAATGCATTTGCCAGTTACACAAAACATACTTAATACTCAAATATAGAAGAATTATGTTGAATAAACAGGGGAAAAAATAAACCAAGACACTACCAAAGGAATAAAACCTATGGTAGCAGTACCAAGCAATATGATTTTAGGCAAAATTTAGGTTTAAGAAAATCATTACTTTTAATAATACAGGGACAGTTCCCTGTGAAAATGGTCCTGATGTACCATAGAATATTGCTGGAAAATACAGAACAAAATGGACAGAAATTCATAAACAAATATCCCCGATAACAGTGAATAAAATACTCTCAAACACAATTTCTTTAAGAATAAAGCTTTTATAAAAGTGAAACCGAGTTAAAGTTTAAGACCAATTATCTCCACTGTCATCTTAGTTATACTACACATGAGCCTATGAAATCACAGTTTTAAAAACTCTTGCTCTGTCACAGATTATACATTTTTAAATAATGAAGTTTAAATATAAATAGTTAAGCTTCTTATGTCAAACTTTTTAAAAAAACAATAATCCTTTTTGATATAGTGCTTTTCTGTGTATAAAAGACTTTCACAAGCACTGATGCTCAGAGAAAGTAGGTCACAAACACACAGTATATTAATAACTAAGAATAAGTGTAGAGCTCTTAGTTGTAAAACTTGGGGTCCTTTACATGTTACCAAACTGTCTCTCAAGCATCTTAAAGGATTTGTTAGAAAATATAACCACTGGTCCATTTATTTCATCCAGAATTTATTGGTGTGTATACTGTCAAAAAAATACCTATAATGAACCAGATATACATAGACCATGCACATTACCTTAAACATTGATTTCTAATCTTTCCATTTGTGGGTTTCCTCCATCTTTCTCATTGCTCCACCTTGGTCTCCATTTTGGGCTACTCTCTTCCTGCTCAACTCTTAACTCCTCTCCAGGATTCCAACTCTGTCCTGTTGTATTCCTGGTCTTCTACATACTCTGACTGAGCCATCTCGTCATTACATTTCCCTCAAGTATCAAGCACTGGTTAATCTGATGACTCTCACAGTGGTAACTCCAGTCTAGATCTCCGTTTTGAACCCAAGGACAAATATCCATTTCATATTGGATACTTCTATCTATAAAAATTCTAGTTATTCTCTCAACTTACTCATCAGCTGAGGGTTACTAAAGTAGGTTTTGTGTTTCTGCTTCTTGGATCTCTACAAATTTATTCCTTCCCCAATATTGCCTTGTCTAAATTTCATCAACACCACTAATGGCACTGACCTTAGAAATGGATTCATCACCATCAGAGCAAAAGGATGAACTTAGCTACTTGTTAACTGGAACATAAAAGTTACTGTTGGGTTGGCCAAAAAGTTCATTCAGGGTTTCCTGTACAACTTATGGAAAAACCCAGATGAACTTTTTGGCCAGACCCAATACACATAAACTTCCTAGCCTTCCTTCTTGTCCTCTCCCAATTTCTCACTATTACACCCATTGGCTTCCATTCCCTCCTGACTCCTGTTGCAGAAGAGCCTCTTTTGCTTACAGAGACATTCTAGTAAGGCAGATGGGGGTGTCAGCAAGATACTCTTCATAACTTCAAGTCTGCATGCTGAGAATGAAATTGGGAGAAGTGTAATTAATGAGATTAGCCATCTGGACAAGAAATGTCCCTCAATAATGAATGGCTAAAGTGTTTCAGGAACATCCAGGCTCAGTAACCTCAGTGTCCTCAGAAAATCATTAGCTTATCTAAGCTTGTAGTTAATCAAGACATGAGATTTGGAGACAGACAGTTTAAATTTAAACTAATCTACTTCTGTAATTTTGTTCAATCTATCTAACTCTTCTATGCCTCAGTTTTCTCATATGTAAAATAAGGTTAGTGGTACTTACTTCATATAATTACAAAGATTAGGTGAGTGAATTTATACCTAGCCTGTACACAAAATGTCTGGAGAAGGGAATGGTTCCAGTGTTCTTGCCTAGAGAATTCCATGGACAGAGAACCCTGGTGGGCTATAGTCCATGGGGTCGCAAAGAGTTGGACACAACTGAGCGACTCACACACACACAGAATGTATCAATAAAGCATTATGGAGGCTAGAATTATAGCTGGAGAAATAGTGCTAAATGAGGTATAAATTCTTTATCATTGATTGTTTTAATGTGCAAATAAGAATTAGCATGAAGCATAAAAAAATGATGTCTAAGGGCAGCTACAACCTGTAATATAAAACTGTACCCAACATGTGTAGGTCTAAATGACATAGTTCTCTTTCTCTTCTTTTTTTTCTTTTTAAATTACATACCAATGACTCATTTATTTTATAACTGGAGGTTCATACCTTCCACCTTCTTACCTTCTTAATTCATTTTTCCCACCCTCTACCTCTGGCAACTACCAATCTATTCTCTGTATCTGTGTTTGTTTTTTCTTTGTTTTGTTTGTGTTTATATTCCACATATAAGTGAGATCATACAGTGTTTATTTTCCTCTGTCTGACTTATTTCACTTAGCATAATGCCCTCAATGTCCTCTATATTGTCACAAGTGACAAGAATCCATTCTTTTATATGGCTGAATAGTATTCCATTGTATAGATATACCACAACTTCTTTATCTGTTCATCCATCAGTGGACATTTAGGTTCTTTCCATGAGCCAGTTCTCCTGGTATATAGATTCCTACATTCTTCTTTGGGTTACCATAGCTCAGTAACCATGAAAATCATCCAATTAACTCTTTTTATTCTGATTCTGTGATCGTCAACCAATGTACTATTTGTAATTTGACTTCCAACTGAAACTGAAGTCACTCAGTTGTGTCTGACTTTTTGAGACCCCGTGGACTGTAGCCCACCAGGCTCCTCCGTCCATGGGATTCTCCAGGCAAGAATACTGGAGTGGGTTGCCATTTCCTTCTTCAGGGGATCTTCCCAACCCAAGGATCAAACTTAGGTCTCCTGCATTGCAGGCAGACACTTTAACCTCTGACTTCTAGGGAACATTCTTATCTAGAGAAAATATGCTGAATATCCCACCACCCAGTCCTTGTGACCTATATACATTCTATTATAAAACATTGGCATTCTGGATTAGGCACCAATTTATTGTGAATTGATTTGGTAGAGTTCATCCCTGAGAGACTGGTTATCTGTGTGCAAATTGACACTGTGACATAAGAAATATACACAGGTATCCCTTGGAGATATTGCAGGTTTTGTTCCAGACCACAACAATAAAGTAAGCATCACAATAAAGCAAGTTACATGAATATTTTTTGCTTATCTAATGCATAGAAAAGTTAGGTCTTTATACTATAGTCTATTGTGTGCAATAGCACAATGCCTTAAAAATATATGCATACCTTAATTTAAAAATACTTCAGTGCTAAAAATTTAACTATATCTGAGAACATATAACAATAATGAAAAAGGTTGAAATATTGCAAGAATTACCAAAATGTGACACTGAGAAATGAACTGAGTAAGTGCTGTTGGAAAAATGGCACTGATATATTTGCTTGATATAGGGTTACCACAAACTTTCAATTTTTAAAATATCACAGTATCTGTGAAGTGTGACAAAGCAAAGAACAAGAAAACAGGTATTCTTGCATTTGGTCTTTGCCCTCCCCTTTCTGTTCCCCAGCACACAGCTCCAAAAACTCTAGGAATCTCTGAAATGATGTGTCTTTTTGTATGTTAATGAGTGACTAGTGGCTGGGGGCTCCTGGATAGCTCCTAGGGATGGAGAGATGGTTGCCGGGGGAAGCAACCAAGTGATTAGAAGGTTCAAACTTCCAAGTCCACCTACTGACCCTCTGGGAGCGAGAGAGGCTGGAGACTGAGTTCAGTAACCAATAGCCAATGATTTAATCAAATATGTCTATGTAATCAAGACTGTAAAAAATCCTAACTAATGGGTTTAGAGAACTTTTCCACTGGTGAACACACAGAGATGCTAGGAGGATGGTGCTCTTAAAGAGGGCATGGAAGATCTGTACCCCTTCCCCATTCCTTGTCCTATGCATCTCTTCTATCTAGTTGTTCCTAAATGGTATCCTTCTATAATAAACTGGTAAATAAACTGTTTTCCTGAGTTCTGTGAGTCATTCTAGCGAATTATTGAACCAAGGAGGAGTGTGGGAACCTCCAGTATATATCCAGTCACCTAAGAATACAGGTGACACCCTGGGCTTGTGATCGGCATCTGAAGGGGTTGGGGAGGCAGAGGCAGTCTTGTGGGACTGAGCGCTTAACTTGTGGGGTCTGACACTAACTCCAGGTAGAGATGTCAGAATTGAATTGAATTTTAAGTCACCTGTCTGGTGTCAGGAAAACTGATCAGAGTTGGGAAAAAAAACAAACAAACAAACAAAACCAAAACCCTAATACAGACATAAAGTTCTCCCTCTAAATGGATAATAATCTTACCATAACTTAACCTCACTGAAACAATGCCAAAGTGTCTGACCAGGGTCACTCATGCCAAATCCATGTCCTCATCTTTCATGTTCAATGAAATTCCCCCTTAGTCTTGGGATATCAAGCCTCTTTAGTTTCTTCTAAGATTCTCTCTTTTCTTTTGTGTAATTGTTCTTTCTGGCTTCTCTATCTTCCCACAAACACATTTAAGTTTCCTCTAGTCTATATATTTTCTCATTTACTAATTTTTCTTCTCAAACTACTGTTTTTCCTTTTACATTTTTAATTGCAGATCTTCTTTAAAGAGTAATTTAAGATAAGTATGGCTGATTAAACACACATTGACACATCCTCTCTCCTCAAAATATTTAAAGTTACAGAAATAGTTTTGTTTTTTTTTAAATAAAAGTAACTACTTGAGCACCATAAAAAAAGAGGTACTTGGAAAAACATAATGGACAAGCCTTCAAGAGACAGACAACCCCAATCTTATACTAGCTGTTCTAGAGAAATAAAATAATAATAATAAAAATCATTTACCTTGTTTTATTAGGACAACAAGTCCAGATATCAAAAGTATCAGAGTATAAGAAAATAAACACATTGGCCAATTTTACAAAATATACATTAGTAGCCAAATAAAACATTTGCAGATCAAATCCAATAGGTTATATGAAAAATGTGCTCACAAACATGTATTTTTTATCCTTTCTTGGAAAACAAGAGTGACTAAGAAATAAGAAAAATCAATCAACAAAATTTTCCCTATCAACAGATTAAGGGAGAAAAGTCATCTTACTACCTAAATATATTTTTAAAGCTCACAAGCTGTGGTAAACCTCGATATTTATTTCTGGTTTTTAAAAAACTGTTAAATTATAGTTAGAAGAATACTGTCTTAATCTGAGAAAATGTATTTACAAAGGTCTTTATAGCAAGCATTATGTTTAAAGATGGAACTTTGAAAACATTCCTTTTAAAGTCAACTATAAAAACAACAAAAACTCTGCATTATCACTTCTGCTATGCAGTATTCTATTGATGTTCAAGTCAACATAATAATATAGCATAAGAGAAATAAACTAGAAATAATGAAGTAGAAGAAATAAATCCCCCCTTTTTCAGCTTGCATGACCACTCACATAGAAAACCTAAGTAGATTAGACGAAGAGATTTTACAGATTTATAAAAATATTCAATAAGCTTACTGAATACATAAAAAAATATATAAATTCCTTGAACACTACCAGGGTCATGATCACAAATGGATGATGTCACTGTGAGAGGGAAAAGAGCATCATCAATGGACACACACTTATCTGCTTCCTGTTTCTTCCATTTGCTGAGACTGACCACCTAGCTCATCTCCCTTCCTCACCTGTGTGCCTAAGTAAGCTGGCATCACTCCAGCTCCCTTTGCCAAAAAGCTGGCCTGAGTGTGAAATGTCCCCAAATTTGCATTTGTGCAGAGAAAACAGGAGAGATTATCATTGGCCTTTACTATAAACGGCATATTCCAAATGAGCCTCATCAGAACTCAACACAGTAAGCATTGACAGTAACCCAACTAATAAGTGACATCTTGTTTCCCATCTATTCCTTTGGGAATGCCCAAAGTTTAGGCGTTCTTTTTTTTGCGGGGGCGGGGGGGTGGTGGGTGAGGGCGAGGTAGAGGTTGTTTTCTGTTCGCTTCTGCTTAATTAACTTAGTTGTAGAGGATCAAACTATCACCTTGAATGCTTATGCACACTAACTTCCTTTTGTGCATTCTCCAATAATTTTGTTCATGCTGTTCATTTCCTCAATTAGGAATGAATTCTCCCTTCCCCAACCAAAAGTTTATTCTTCATAAAAATTCTGCTCAAAAGTGTTCTCTGTGAAGCTTCCAGACACATCCCAGTTAGTATCATCCTTGTGTTTCTACGTGTCCATCTTTCTGTCTGTGTCTGTTCATGCATCACTGTGGGACCTTGAGCATTGTAGAGGGAAGTACCTTAACAATACCTGTGGGCCACAGTATTACAAAATTGATCCTAGTGTTGTCTAACAGCATTTCCTCCAATAAACAGAAAAGTTATATATCAGAATTCTCCAAAACTGTAGTCACTATCTGTATACGGCTAATAAGCACTTAAAATGTAACTGGTATGACTAAAGAAATGAGTTATAAATTTTATTCCAATTTAATAAATTTAAATGTAAACAGTGAAGTTTGAAAAGCTTTCTTGCGACAGAAAATGAAAGTCACATAAACTAATATGACATGCTATTTGACTTAGCTGGCAAATAACTGAAATTGAATTAATTTCCAACTTCAGTTATCATCTTAGGTGTCTGGTAGCATCTACTTACTGGTCCTTAGAACTACTTGATGGTCTCTAGAAAGACATCATCTTTGGTCTCTGCAGTTGGAGGAGACTTCATTAAGGAGAGAAAACTTAGTGCTGGTTTTAAAGGAATAGTAACCCTTTCACAATGAATGGTAGAAATATTCGAGAAATATGAGAAATGAGGACCATAGAAGTATGGAAGTGAAATTACCCCTTACTGAAAAAACTAATTTATTTGAAGACAAATTGTAGAAGGTATAGACTAAGACTTGTACTTTCTCTTGAAGATTGTATCCCATCTAATCTACCTCTAGTATTCTTCTCAAGGATATTTTTCCAGTATCTTGTCTCTTTCTCTCCATTATCATCAATTATTCCATATTTGTTTCTTGATGACTTCCCAGTAGATAATGTAGCTATTATTTCTGACATCCAAAAGAGGGGAAAAAGCACTTCCTTTGGATTCCTTTTCCCCAGCAATGCCCATATCATTTCACCTCATTTATCTCTTTATTTCTCAATGATGAAGCATTTGATTGATGTTTCATCAGCTGATGGGCAATATTTGACACAATTGCTTAGAGCAGATATTAATATCCTTAGGAAAGCCAGGATTCAGGATTCAATAATTCTCAAGGAGACACAATCTACAGGGCTTCTGGGATACCATCCTATCTAGCTTTTCCTCCTATCTGTCCAGCAGCTCCTTTTCAGTTTCCATTATAAACAGCAATCAACTCATCCAGAGAGGTCAATAACTTATCATGCGTGTGCTAAGTTGCTTCAGTCATGTCCGACTCTTTGTGATCCTGTGGACTGTAGCCTGCCAGGCTCCTCTGTCCATGGGATTCTCTAGGCAAGAATACTGGAGTGAGTTGCCATGCTCTCCTCCAGAGAATCTTCCCAACCCAGGGATCAAACCCACATCTCTTATGTCTCTTGATTGGTAGGCAGGTTCTTTACCAGCAGCACCACCTGGAAAGCCCCAATAACTTATCAAAAGACCATAATCAATAATTGGCATACCTGGACACCAAACTCCATTCTTTTTTATTTCCAAGCCAGTGCCTATTACAATAATGTTAAATACTTTTATAGGCTATTGGATAGAGAAGGTCCCAGAAAGACATTTCCCACTTGACTATGCCCCAGAGAAGGGAAAACACAGAGATTAGAGAAAGATTGCTTCTGAAACATAGTTGCCTCATCTAAATCTCATTTGATGTACTCATGCATTGCATGATATTTCTTAGATCACCAAATTAATAATAGTATGTGGTCTATTCTGGGACACAAAAACTTTACAATTATGGTCACTAGCAACTGGTGTAGTCCACAGCTTCAGAAAGAAAGAGATGAGGAGGGGGTGGATTAATTTAATTCATTTGTTTTTTCATTTGTTTAGTCAGTAAGTCGTGTCTGACTCTTTGCAACTCCAGGGACCATAGCTCACCAGGTTCCTCTGTCCATAGGATTTCCCAGGCAAGAATGTCGGAGTAGGTTGCCATTTTCTTTTCTAGGGGATCTTCCTGACCCAGGGATCCCACCTGTGTCACCTGCATTGGCAGGTGGATTCTTTACCCCTGAGCCACCTGGGAAGCTCCAATTTAATTCATAAAATTAAATTAATCAAGCAAATGCATACTTGTACTATGGAATCATTATTCTCCTGGTTGTTTCTTCCTGGGCTGAAACAGACTCACAATTACCATATGGATTACCTGCACAAGGATCCAATTCTAATAACTCGTATTTGTGTAGTATTGTTTGCTTTGCAAAATCTTTATATTATCTTACTTAATTAATGTAAGTGGCAGTAGACTAAATTGATAAGAAATACAATATTTGCAGCTTGTTTGAAAATCACTTAGAAAAATTTTAATTAGTGTACTGTATTGGCTTCACACCTGTGGCCTGCAATCTGCAAAATGATTACCCTCCAGGTGTGCATCAAGGTGTTGATCATTAATCTGTGTGGTCTAAGTATTCCAGAATTCGATGACCTTACAGATGCTTTTCTCCCTGTACGCTGGTGAAAACTTCTAGAATTGAATGTAGTGGATGATAAAAGTAGTGGATCTTTGAAAGCTTTCTCTTCTGGTCCAAAGCACACAAATAAACTAGTAGTCTAGGGCATTAGACAAAGTCCATCTGTTTGGTAAGGCATTTGTCCAAAAGGAGACAAAGATTTTATATTCTTCTGCATGGACTGTTGTTTGTTTGTTTTTTTTTAATTTAAGTATTCCTTCCTAGTAAAGGAAACTGAAATTGAGCCATGGTGGCTATACTTGAATGTGCTCAAGAATGATGCCCCTTCAAAGTGTTTTATTTTATTTCTAAATCTTTCCGTACTCCACCTAACAACTACCATGTAAACAACTATTTACATTTGTCTCTAGATGTTGAAATTAATATGTTCTCATTGCATCTCTCTTCAGATTTTACAGTGAAGACAGAAACTTTCTGTTAGATTCTTTTGGATATATTTTTATTTACTTATTTTTGGCTGTGCTGGGTCTCCATTGCTGGTGAACTTGTCTCCAGTTGTGGCAAGCAGGGGCTACTCTTTGTTGCAGTGCTCGGGCTTCTCATTGCGATGGCTTCTCTTGTTGTGGAGCACAGGCTTTAAGGCACACAGCTTCAGAAGCTGCAGCTCCCGAGCTCTAGAGCACAGGCTTAATAGTTGCAGTGCGTGGGCTGAGTTGCTCCAGAGCATGTGGGATCTTACCGGATCAGGGATCAAACTCATGTCTCTTGAAGATTCTTTACCACTGAGCCACCAGGGAAGCCCCCATTAGATCCTCTAGCTCTGTGTTCGCTCTTATGTCTTCAGCGAATGCCTTCCCTGCTGCACTGTAAGCTCCAAGAGTGTCAGGGCTGATATGACCCAGGGCTGATATGCAGGACTTCCCACAGCATATCGGCATCCATAACGGTATCCTGACAAATAACAGTTTCTTTTCCCACAAGAAGTTTGCTCACTACTCAATAGTAAATGTAGAGTTAAGTCAATACTGTCAGAAACATTCTAAATGTGTAGATAAAGATTCGCAAAAATCCCACAACTTAAGACTATTCAGATTTCCAATGCTGTTTTCCTGACTGTATGAAGATGAAGTACCATGCAATGTATCACAATACCAAGCATCACTCATAACTTGAGAAAAGTCTGAATGCATAATGTGTCTTGTGATCCAACCATGATGGAAAATGAGGATGGACCCCCCTTCCTTAACTGAAAAGTAGCACTAACCTACAAAAAATACAGTACTTTCCTAGCAGGGTATGGGCAGTATATTTTTCTGAAGTAGAGTTGTGATAAAGTTGAAATAATAATAATATGTCATCACTAGATGCCAACCAAAAATCAGAGGACACAAAAACTCTAATATAGCAACACTGTGAGTGCAACTGAGGCAGATAAACTCTACTTGTATTGAAAGCTCACACCCATCTCCCAACAGGGAAACTGAGTTAATGCAAGAAGGAAGGACAGAAAAAGGAAAGGAGAGGAGAAAAAGAGAAAAGGAGGAAGGGAGGGAGAAATAAAGGAAAAGAGGGAGGAAGATAAGAAGGGAAGGGGACCACTTAAAACAAATTTACCTTAGATTCTTCTTGCACTAACTGGAACATAATAACTAATGTATTTCACAAAGGAATGCACTTTTTGCCCACACAAATGCTTAACTGACAATAACATGTTGAATTAGCTTGGACCTATCTTGTAAATGCAGTAAGACTCAGCTATATCCAAAGGGCAAATCTGAGGGATTCTGGAACTGCTGTCCAGCAGTTAATTAGCATGAAAGACCTAAATGGCTCTTGGGAAGGAACCTACCTTCAGGCTAAAGAGCAGCAATTTCCAACACAGCATCTAACTGATATTCAGATATGCCCTCAGCCCCACATCCCATGAACTTGGCCCAAGTCTATTATAAATGACTGTGACTAAATTGTCTGTGAGCCATCAGGAAATACAAATGGCTCTGAGCTGAGATGAGGGAGTATGTACACCAGGTAGAAGTCTCTCCATTTAGTAGGACACATGGCATGATGTACGGGCATCAGTGCTCAGCTCTGAATGATTAGAACAGCTTCTGACTTCCTTACAGCTGCCACTTTAGCATCCACAAAGAAATGCAAGCACCGCAAGAGGCACATTTGCAGTTTTCTAGAACCATCTCCACCATCATGGTACTAACACTAGAGCAAGAGACTGCTCTTGAATATTCTGAGACACTCATAGAGGGGAATTGAAATAAAACTCACCCCTCTCTAGTTGGTACCTAGAGGATTCTTTAGAAGCGAATTATAGGTTCCATGATAGTAAGGAGAAATGAGATCAGAGAAACACTAATTCTATAACTGTACATCTCTCAGCTCTTAACCAGTGTGTTCTGGTGAAAAACAAAATGCACAAAATCTTGAAACAACTAAACAATTTTAAAGCTTCCAAAAGGCCAATGCAAAAATATTCTTATTTCTATGTTAAATGTTTCTGGTTTCTGAGTCAATACCAAGAGCAAATCATGCACACATCATATAGAACTATCAAATGAACCACAAATAAATGCAAACTTGTCAGACAGCAAGTGGTTCAACTATGGACCAGCTTCACACGTCACCTCTCCAACATACACAGCAGCTGCACTGCCAAGAGCACGTTCTAACTGAAATCTTGAATAAGTGAAAAATGATACAATTACAACTAGGATCAACTCAATAAAATAACTCGAGTTCCATGGTCTGTCTACTCCGAAAACACTAGTAAATTCTTGAAATCATGAATGCCTGAGACTTTCATATAATTTTTTTAGCGGACTTATTATTCCACATTGCAGAAGTAAAGATTAAAAATGAGCTCCAGATTATTACACATTTGGTTTACAGAAATAGAGAAGTATCTTGAAAATTCAAGCCTAAGTACCTGATAAATGGATAATGGAGTTAAAGAGCTGATATTCCTATATTGGATCTCTGAACTGCTCAAATTTGCTAAGCTTGTGTAGACCATAGATTAGTAAAAAAAAAAAAAAAAAAATTACAGTGATGAAAATCTAAGCTAAACTGTTAAAAAAAAAAAAAAGAAAACTTGGAATTCAGATACTCTCAGGCAGACACAGTATGAAAGAAAGCTCCAACAAATGCTTGTAAAAGTCTGTAGTTTGCTTTTTTTCAACCTCTTCCTATTGACTTCAGTAAGTTAAGCAACATTACCAGAATTGGCTGTAAAATTAGACAGATTTGAGCTTGGTTTCCAGACCTACCAATTACTAACTGTAGACCTTAGAAAAGTTACCAGCCTCCTTGAGCAAGTTGACTGACATTGTAGGGATGACTACTAATACTCTGTAGAGTTTTATAAAGATAAATGCAATACTCTGTGAACCATATCTAGCACGGTACCTGGTACACAACACACATGTCAATGGTAGACATTACTGTAATTCCGACTGATACTTTTATATCCACTACTTTTACTGTCACTATTACTCAATGCCATTATTACTACTAAGAGGGGCTTCTCTGGTGGCTCAAGTGGTAAAGAAGCCACCTGTCAATGAAGGAGACATGTTTCAATCCCTGGGTCAGGAAGATCCCCTGGAGAAGGGAATGGCAACCCACTCCAGTATTCTTGCCTGGGAAATCCCATGGACAGAGGAGCCTGGAGGGCTACAGTCCTAGGGGTTGCAAAAGAGTAGGATGTGAATTAGTGACTAAACAACAACAAAACTACTAAGGGACCAAGGATGAAAACTCTGGATATGAGAGCAATAAGTAGAGTTCATTTGTTTTCAACTATAGAAATCCAAGAATAAAAGTAATGAAATAAAAAATAAAATAAATTTTATTTATAAAATAAATAAAAGTAATAAAATAAAATTCCTGAATATCAAATCATCTCTAATAAATTTTTCTCTATGGTCAGGATGATGGAATTAACATTAGCTTCTTTAACTAAAACACAGAGGGAATCCTCTCTCTTTAGCCATTTTATCCTTTGGAAAGCCTATCCAAAAATATGCTAGGATACAAGAATTACAAAACAGCTTCAAATAATAGTGGGTATCCTTTTAGGGTTTTAAATAGCTAGTGATTGCCAATCAGAAATGACAAAACAAAATAATATGCCAGTGGTATTTTTTAAAGCATACAGTATATTTATGAAGCCCATAGAATGTTGTAGATCCTTAGGCTTGAACCAAAGAGACCACCAATAACATGCAAGGTAAGATATCTAAAGTCAAAGAACTTATTATTACAGAAAAAGCAAGAGTAAACCATCTGAAACATTACATCTTCTAAAGGCTGCAGAAAGATGTGATCATTGAAGAGTGAAACAGTCACATAAAACTACATGAAAGTGATCAGAGATGCTTGAACTAAGCCCTAACAGGTAGCAGAGAGGAAAGGAAAGAGTTTCCAGGCAAGAAGTTTATCATAAACCAAGTCATGGAAAAAAGATTGAGCTTTAAATGTTTGCAGGAATAATGGAGGTCAGTGGTTTGCAAAGTATTTTGCCAAATAGTGGGACCTAAAATTGTACATAAATCAGCAAGCTGGTAACTTGAGAAAATCTGTTTAGGGAAAATGAGTCTACATCAGAATGCCACATGATTTGTGGATGGTGAAGACTGCAGACAGGAAAAATTTGTAGGAGGCTGCAATAATCCATAGTCTGTAAAAATGAGGCAAGAGGGTTTGGGCAGAGTGATTACAGAGAAATAATAGGAAAGATGCAGTATGAGAAAGAGTCTAAGGGAAGATGGACAGGATGCATTAACTGACTGGATGTGGGGATATGTGTCTACTGGGTTAAAAAAAAAATGAGTCCAAGGTTAAGCCTGGATACTTAAAAAGAAATAACATGAGATTCAACAGAAATAGAGTCCAGGACTACAGAGACTAGGCCAAGAAGAGGGGAACCAGGTAAAAATTACACCAGACAGGTTGAGATAAGACTGTGTCAGGGGAAAATATTTAGGGGTGGATTTGGGTACTACTGACTTTCCTGGTGGCTCAGATGGTAAAGCATCTGCCTACAGTGCAGGAGACCTAGGTTCAATCCCTGGATCAGGAAGATCTCCTGGAGAAGGGAATGGCAACCCACTCCAGTATTCTTGCCTAGAAAATCCCATGGATGGAGGATCCTGGTAGGCTACAATCCATGGGGTTACAAAGAGTTGGACACGACTGAGTGACTTCACTTTCCTTTGGGTACTACCAGCCTTGAAGTATGAGGGACCTATCAGAGCAGAAGACATCCAGAGAGTCTGAGGACAAGAACTTGTTCTTGAAGATGCTCATAACTAGAAGACAATGAATCACAGGAGCCAATGGTGAAGGACTTCCAGAAGGAGAAGTGTCTTTAAGAATTTCCCAGAAATCATCTCTATGAAATAAGCTTTATATGTCTTCTGAATTACATATATGATGGAAACTGCAAGTTAGGATTTATGCAATAAATTTTTATAGTGTATCCCTGTGTGCCAGCCACAGTGCAGGCAATGGGGAAAGAGAAAGCCAATGAATTGGAAATGAGGGCCTCAGTCTCTGCCTCCTATCCATTCAGAGTCATGGATTCTTTTTTTTTTTGGCTTGGGCTATGTTTTTTAATTTATTATTATTATTATTATTTTTACTTTACAATATTGTATTGGTTTTGCCTTACATCAACATGCATCCACCACGGGTGTACACATGTTCCCCATCCTGAACCCCCCTCCGACATCCCTCCCCATACCATCCCTCTGGGTCATCCCAGTGCACCAGCCCCAAGCATCCTGTATCCTGCATCGAACCTGGACTGGCGATTCGTTTCTTATATGATATTATACATATTTTAATGCCATTCTCCCAAATCATCCCCCACCTCCCTCTCCCACAGAGTCCTAAAGACTGTTCTATACATCTGTGTCTCTTTTGCTGTCTCGCATACAGGGTTGTCGTTACCATCTTTCTAAATTGCATATATCTCTTTAACAAGTGGTGCTGGGAAAACTGGTCAACCACTTGTAAAAGAATGAAACGAACACTTTCCATCACCATACACAAAAATAAACTCAAAGTGGATTAAAGATCTAAACATAAGACCAGAAACTATAAAACTCCTAGAGGAGAACATAGGCAAAACACTCTCCGACATACATCACAGCAGGATCCTCTATGACCCACCTCCCAGAATATTGGAAATAAAAGCAAAAATAAACAAATGGGATCTAATTAAAATTAAAAGCTTCTGCACAACAAAAGAAACTATAAGCAAGGTGAAAAGACAGTCTTCAGAATGGGAGAAAATAATAGCAAATGAAGCAACTGACAAATAACTAATCTCAAAAATATACAAGCAACTCCTACAGCTCAATTCCAGAAAAATAAATGACCCAATCAAAAAATGGGCAAAAGAACTAAATAGATATTTCTCCAAAGAAGACATACAGATGGCTAACAAACACATGAAAAGATGCTCAACATCACTCTTATCAGAGAAATGCAAATCAAAGCCACAATGAAGTACCATTTCACGCCAGTCAGAATGGCTGCTATCCAAAAGTCTACAAGCAATAAATGCTGGGAGGGTGTGGAGAAAAGGGAACCCTCTTACACTGTTGGTGGGAATGCAAACTAGTACATCCACT
>NW_011495043.1:2674203-2716193 GCF_000754665.1 Bison bison bison | reverse complement strand
CACTCAGACTCATGTCCATCGAGTCAGTGATGCCATCCAGCCATCTCATCCTCTGTCGTCCCCTTCTCCTCTTGCCCCCAATCCCTCCCAGCATCAGAGTCTTTTCCAATGAGTCAATTCTTCACATCAGGTGGCCAAAGTACTGAAGTTTCAGCTTTAGCATCATTCCTTCCAAAGAAATCCCAGGGCTGATCTCCTTCAGAATGGACTGGTTGGATCTTCTTGCAGTCCAAGGGACTCTCAAGAGTCTTCTCCAACACCACAGTTCAAAAGCATCAATTCTTTGGCGCTCAGCCTTCTTCACAGTCCAACTCTCACATCCATACATGACCACAGGAAAAACCATAGCCTTGACTAGATGAACCTTTGTTGGCAAAGTAATGGCTCTGCTTTTGAATATGCTATCTAGGTTGCTCATAACTTTCCTTCCAAGGAGTAAGCGTCTTTTAATTTTCATGGCTGCAGTCACCATCTGCAGTGATTTTGGAGCCCAGAAAAATAAAGTCTGACACTGTTTCCACTGTTTCCCCATCTATTTCCCATGAAGTGGTGGGACCGGATGCCATGATCTTCCTTTTCTGAATGTTGAGCTTTAAGCCCACTTTTTCACTCTCCTCTTTCACTTTCATCAAGAGGCTTTTTAGTTCCTCTTCACTTTCTGCCATAAGGGTGGTGTCATCTGCATATCTGAGGTGATTGATATTTCTCCCAGCAATCTTGATTCCAGTTTGTATTTCTTCCAGTCCAGTGTTTCTCATGATGTACTCTGCATATAAGTTAAATAAACAGGGTGACAATATACAGCCTTGACGGACTCCTTTTCCTATTTGGAAACAATCTGTTGTTCCATGTCCAGTTCTAACTGTTGCTTCCTGACCTGCATACAAATTTCTCATGAGGCAGATCAAGTGGTCTGGTATTTCCATCTCTTTTAGAATTTTCCACAGTTTATTGTGATCCACACAGTAAAAGGCTTTGGCATAGTCAATAAAGCAGAAATAGATGTTTTTCTGGAACTCTCTTGCTTTTTCCATGACCCAGCAGATGTTGGCAATTTGATCTCTGGTTCCTCTGCCTTTTCTAAAACCAGCTTGAACATCAGGAAGTTCACAGTTCACATATTGCTGAAGCCTGGCTTGGAGAATTTTGAACATTACTTTACTAGCATGTGAGATGAGTGTAATTGTGAGGTAGTTTGAGCATTCTTTGGCATTGCCTTTCTTTGGGATTGGAATGAAAACTGACCTTTTCCAGTCCTGTGCCCACTGCTGAGTTTTCCAAATTTGCTGGCATATTGAGTGCAGCACTTTCACAGCATCATCTTTCAGGATTTGGAATAGTCAGCCACTAAAAAGAATACATTTAAAAATAAAATAAAATTTTAAAAAAATAAATAAAAAAATAAAGAATACATTTGAATCAGTTCTAATGAGGTGGATGAAACTGGAGCCTATTATACAGAGTGAAGTAAGCCAGAAAGAAAAACACCAATACAGTATACTAATGCATATATATCGAATTTAGAGTCATGGATTCTTGACAAGGACCACCCAGCCTCACCCAGTTCCAGAGAGAATCCAGACCAATGCAGGATCTCTGCATTAGGATCAGGAAGGCAAGACCCAGAACCAATCTTGCTACAGGAAAGCTGATACCTGGTGTTTTGAAGTTGATACTTAGATATATCCACACTCAGAACTTTCCCCCATCTCCAAAGTTTATCCTCATTTTATATTAATACTTTGATTATAACCAGAAACCGTTCTGTTTAAAGACAGTGCAGCTTGGATTACTGCTGAACTTCTCCGCATTCAATCTCCCTAGAGAAGAATTATCACCACTAAATTGTTGTTGTTCAGTCTCTACGTCATATCTGACTCTTTGTGACCCCATGAACTGCAGCACGCCAGGCTTCCCTGTCGTTCACTGTCTCCCGGAGTTTGCTCAAACACATGTCCATTGAGTCAGTGATGCTATCCTACCATCTCATCCTCTGACGCCCCCTTCTTCTCTTGCCCTCAATCTTTCCCACTAAATTAGGCTTTTCCAGATTTCTTAACTTCCCTACATATAGACACTCAGAGGAATTTTTAATGGATACTATTTTAAGAGGGATTTGAGAGTAGTAAAATTATACTAAAATGTCTCCAATTTCACATATATCTCAAGTAAAATATTCACTAACAATCTCAAAAGAATCTTCATTCTTTCACTGCAAAGGGTAGCCTCAGGTTTAACTTTCTAACTGAAAACTGAGCAAAGCAAAAGGATTCTCCAGCTCCAGGGAAGTCCCCAGACATCAGAGTCAGTGAACTCCCATCGATACAGTTCTAATAGAATTACATCTGTCCTCCAGCAGGGGTTTGTTCTGTTTATCAGGGCTTTTGGTCTTCTGCCCCTCTGTAACAATTGCTCTTTTTGGGTCCCATGCACAATTTTTCAAAACTGAAACTGGAAAAGAAATGTGTAAGAAGACATCCAAAATGACCAAAAAAAAAACCAAACAAACAAACAAACAAAAAAACCCAAGTAGTTTCAAAACATCAAAAACCAAATAAGAACAATTCTTTGTCTAGATGCAGTTAGGATTTACCCTTGCATGAAGAGTCAAGATATTCCCTCAAGCTGCAAATCAGATTGCAAAATTCAAATTCCATTTACTTAATCAGCAGTTTATACTATTTCAATAGCAATGAGTCTAGTTTCCAACAACCAAGGAAGTAAAATACAAGGTGACAATTTTGTCTACAAATCACTGATATAGTCACTAAATGGGTTTCTTTCTTCTGATTTTTAGACCTAGTCTGAATTCAAAAGAGATTTAGTTCCAGGTCTTTTACATCTGCTGTATTGGCCAGAGGTTCTTTACCACTAGCACCACCTGGGAAGCCCTCACTAAATATTAATGCAGAATTAGATATGCAAAGATGAATAAGGCTCAGTAGCCCTAACCTCCAGGAGTTCTTAATTATGAAAGTGTTAGTCACTCAGTCGTGTCCAACTCTCTGTGACCCCCATGGACTGTAGCCCACCAGGCTTCTCTGTCCATGGAATTCTCCAGGCAATAATACTGGAGTGGGTTGCCATTTCATCCTCCAGGGGATCTTCCCGACCCAGGGATTGAACTGGGACCTCCCACATTGCAGGCAGACTCTTTTATCAATTGAGCCACCAGGGAAGTTCAAAGGGAACTATGGCTCTTACAGGGACAAATTAATGATGAAGTCAGTTCAAAATCTTAACAAATCAGGGATAATGGCTGGTAGGAATTGAAGCAGCAGAGAGGAAGGTCGGGGTCAAGAAAGTGAACTTTATTCTGTGTGCTTGGAGGAAGGGGTAGACACTGAACTATTTTAAGCTGGAGCATGATGGGATCCAATCTGCATTTTAGACAGATCACTATGGTGATGATGGGCTGGAGGGAGGCCATTTGGGAGCAGGGAGAATGAGAGGGAAGAATTGCAGGCACAGCAGTGGCAAAACAAAACGGGGTTGCTGGGAAAGACAGATAAGTATTAATAGAATCTGATTGGATCTGGCTTGAAAAGAGAGAGGAATCCATCTCCTCTGAGAGTTCTTTCACACAGCCAACCACATTACCAGACCTGAGGGCCTGCACGCCAGAGGCGAGCATCTCTCTGCCCAAGGCCCTGCCCCTTCACCACCTCCTTATCAGGCTGGCCCCTGTATTCTAAGTCCTAATGGCAGCCGGTGTCCTTCAAAGTGAGCTAGGATGATCCAGTCTGATCTCCACATCTGCTACAATTGAATTTACTCTCACTTTTTCTTCACTAACCCTGATGCAATGGGAATGACAAAACTAGGGAAGTTTCATGGTCTTCGGATTTCAATATCGGTTTAAATGATAATGAGATGTGTGTGGCCTTGGGCAAATTACTTACCTTCTCTGAATTCATTTTGTCTATAACTGGGGGTTACCTTTGCCGTCCGTCTAGAGTCAAAGCTATGGTTTTTCCAGTAGTAGTCATGTATGGATGGACGGAGAGTTGGACCGTAAAGAAAGCTGAGCGCCAAAGAATTAATGCTTTTGAACTGTGGTATTGGAGAAGACTCTTGCAAGCCCCTTGGACTGCAAGGAGATCAAACCAGTCAATCCTTAAGGAAATCAGTCTTGAATATTCATTGGAAGGACTGATGCTGCTGAAGCTGAAGCTCCAATACTTTGGCCACCTGATGTGAAGAACTGACTCATTGGAAAAGATCTTAATTCTGGGAAAGATTGAAGGCAGGAGGAGAAGGAGATGACAGAGGATGAGATGGTTGGATGGCATCACTGACTCAATGGACATGAGTTTGAGCAAGCTCCAGGAATTAGTGGTGGCCGGGGAAGCCCGGCGTGCTGTAGTCCATGGGGTTGCAAAGAGTCAGACTTGACTGAGAGACTGGACTGACTGAGCTACAAATAAAAGCCCTTCTAGACACATCTGTCATTCATCCCAAGTAATTCTGTTCTAGTCTATCCACCAGTTATTAGTACCCAAAGAAAATACTGATTAACTCCCAAAGCAGTTCAGATAGGTTATATACTAAGTGACTTCTTGAAAAAGAAAGTCCCTGAAGCATAAAAGACAGAGGAAAAAAATAGACTTTGATTAAAACAAAAACATCAAGAAGGCAAAACAATTCAGTGGGATTTGATTGCTTGTTCTGGTTGTGAATTAGATATCTATCCAAGTTAGTTAAGAAAACAACCCAGTGAGTTTAACTGGCTGGCACTAAATCTAAGGAGAGGTGTGTGCCACTTCCGAACCAGGAAATCTCCGTTCCCTGGTTGTTCAGTTACTTCTGATTCTCACTGGTCATCTCATAAATTCATTTTTTTTGGTGAAACATGCTGTTTATTTTTTCTTTTTATCTAGTAGTGTTCTCTTTCCCTGAAAACAGCATCACTCCATTCTTTTATGAACCAGTCTCATCACCCACTCAGATTCATGTTGGGAGTGGCTATCTTGCTCCATAGCCTTGACTCCTTTCTTATAGCAATTTGACCATTCTTTTTTTTTTTTAATTTTAATTTAATTTTTAAACTTTACAGTATTGTATTAGTTTTGTATACCTGTGGTGGATTCATTTTGATATTTGGCAAAACTAATACAATTTGACCATTCTTTGGGTTTCTGACCTAACCTGACCACTGTGCTTCTTTAAGACTTTGCCTGTTGAAGTGAAAGATAGAATCCTTTTTTTCCTAATGCTGAAACTGGAAAGATACAGCCTTCAAACTGTCAGTGGGAGATGTTCTGCTGAGGGGAAAAAAAAAGGGGGGGGGGGAATGAGAGAAGGAAAGGAAAAGTGTTCAAATGTCAGTCCTTAAGACACCCCTGGAATTGCTCCCTGCTTTTTCAAAATGTCTTCTTTGAGCTTTAAGCTTGCCAAAACTAGTTCAAGTGAGTTTCTATATTTTGCAATCAGAGAGGTCCTGATTGACATAGTAATTTTCACCACAAGAAGACATATGGAAGGGAGTGATTTAGATCAGAGATTGAACCTGGGTCTCCTGCATTGCAGGCAGATTCTTTACCATCTGAGCTACCAGGGAAGTCCCATGTCATCATCATCATGACTAGAAAAATAATTTAAGTGCTCAATTACAAGTGACATGTTAATGATATCATCTTCAAGTATATTGAACAACTATATATATATATTACATATATATATAATTACATACATATGTATATATTTGAAGTACAGTACTTGCTGGGCCAAACAAACACAAGAGTCCTTGCAAATAAACAATAAACAAGGCTTTGGTTTAGTTATTACTACTGTCGTCAAAATGCAAAAACTCATTTGCATTGAGTCAACTGCAAGAAGTTTATGAATTTCCTTTTTAGATGCTATTGATCTTCAGTAAAATATGTAGAAAGAAAAATCCATGTGATGTGTAAAGCTGGATGCATATGTAGATTATAACCTCACAGGACAACATTAGGGACAGTGTGGCAGAGGACATGTATCTACCCATCAGGGAAGGCCATCTGGACCATGTCAAGGGAATACAATAGAGCTACACTGAAATGACTGGTCTGTCCACCATTCAGACTGATTCTGGGAACAAAAGAAATTAAAATCATTTTCCACCTTCAGGAAAAAATTGGCTCAAACAGCTGGAAAAAAAAAGATAGGAGAAACAAAAATAACTACAAATTACTTTTCATGAGAGTCACTTGCTAAACTTGAACAGCTGGGCCTTGAAAGGCTTGGGACGTATTCAACAAACGAGTGTTAAATTCATTATGTTCTCACTTCTGCTTTGTGGTAAACCAGTTTGACAAAGATCATCTTCACAAATCGTTTTATTATCAGATCAAGTATGTAAATTGGGGGAAAACGAGTTCCCAAGAAGATAGGAAAGATAAAAGAAAAATTATCTTAAGAAATGTGGAAACACAGATTCATGCACAAAGAACTGTAAAGCAAGATTCTTAATCTTTCTGTTCCCTAGGGCCCTTTGGTAATTTTGTGAATCCTATGGGCCCCTTCTCTATCTCAATGGAGAGTAACACCACTTTCCCAATTTAAGTCAAATATTCAGAAACCCTTATTTCCCTTAACCACAAACTCAAAAATAAGCTGTCAACAAATTCTGCTAGCTCTGCCTTTCCCTGTCCTCCAATGCTTTCACCACAATCAAACCCAACTGATCTACATTACTACAAAATCCTGCTAACCATCCAGCATCTACCCAATCCCTTCTCCATACTCCAATCTATACATGGCAGAAGAAAACTATAAAAATTCTGATCATGTTAGCTCACTCCTTGCATAAAATACCCCCAATGACTTCACAATTTAATGTGAAAAAAAATTTAAATATCTTACTATGGTCTATGAGACCCTACATGATCTGAATTGTGAATCAATGATACGATAGCAATGGCTAATCTTTATTGAGCACCTACACATCTCAGACTCTGGTCAAATTGCTTTTTTATGTCTTGTTTGACATCTTTCAATAATTCCATGAATTGTGTATAATTAGAAACTTGAGATACAGATAGGTTAGGTAATTTGTGCAAAGCCAAATAAATAATATGTGCCAGGTTTTTTATTTAAACCTAAGGCACAAGAGGCTAGGTTCAAAAAAAAAGTCTTGAGTCTGGATTCTTACACACTATACGACTTCACTTCTCACCTCCTCCCATTCCCCTGCCTTTGCTAGCATTGTGTGCCAATCCCTCATCTTTCTCTTCTTTGAATATACTGAACTAGAACCTACACTCAAGGGTTCGCATGTGCTATTCTCTTCTCTGGAATGTTCTTCCTTCAGATCTCCATATGGTTGACTCCTCATTACTCAGGACTCAGCTTATTATAGGCACTGATAGTTGCCTGTCCAAATCTAGCCCCTCTTTTGTCCCTAATTTATTCATTTTTTTCACCATCTTTGGTCGTTCTTAAGAAAAATGACTCAAGCTCCAGGAGTGGAATCTTAATTTAAAAATCTAAGTCTTAGGCTCTAGGCCAGTCATAGGAATTTCATTTCCCATAGAGGTGACACAATTTTGGCCAATAAGCTGCAATATGAGGTCTGCTGGGAACAAAGAGTTTATTGCTGATAAAAAAAAAAAGAAAACAAGATTTATAGGAAGAAGCTGTCCCTTTTACTACAAGACTTTGCCTAAAAGAGTGTGAGGATGGAACACCTAGAAGTGATGTGACCATCTCACAAGCAAGGCAGTAGGTAGAGGCCACATGCTGAGACAGGCATATAAGAACTGACGTTCTCTTACACCCACTAGCCTCTGATAATTAATCTAGAGCCCTTCTACCTGAAGACATATTTTTTTGTAAGACAACAATTTCTTCTATTGTTTAAACTATTTTGTGTTCAGTTTTTTGTCACTAGCAGCTGAAGGTATTCTGGCTTATCCACAGTTAGCCACCTCGCCAGAGAGACCTTCCTAGACCATCTTACAAAATTATTCTCCTCCAGTCACTATCACATTCCCATGTGTTTTTCTTCATAGTACCTATCATCTGAAATTATCCTGCATATTTATTTACCATTTGCTTTCTTCTCTAGACTGTACATTCCCCAAGAGGGAAAAAAAAACTTCCTCCACTCTTGTCCATTGCTAAATCTCTAGTACTTCCTGGTGGCTCAGATGGTAAAGAATCCACCTGTAATTCAGGAGACCTGGGTTTGATCCCTGGATCTGGAAGACACCCTAGAGAAGAAAATGGCAACCCACTCCAGTATTCTTGCCTAGATAATCCCATGGACAGAGAGGCCTGGGGGCCTCTCTGTTGGGGTTGCAAAGAGTTGGACACACTGAATGACTAACACTTTCCACACTTTCCAAATCTCTAGCACACAGAATACTGCCTCACTCTTCCTCTTAAAATCTGTGACTTTAGAAAATTTTTTAATATCTCTGTGTCTCAGTTGGATTAAAGATAAAATTTATTAATTCATGGCAAGTGCTTTAAAAAGCATTACCACATTGTTAATGCTCAATAGCTTAGTTATTGTTACTGCCATTCTTAGGCACCTAATAAATATCCATTGAATGAATGAGAATATAAAACTGAATCTCAAGTGATGAAATCACCCTCTAAATTGGAACATAATAGGAGGATCTGTCTTACTCAAAAGAAATACATTTTTAAGAGAAAAAGAGGAACAGTGAAAAAAGGTCAAGAACATTAACCTCTGCATAGAAATCTTCATTTCCTGAAGAGAGAACACAGAGTATTAATAACAACAATGGTGGCCATTATGGAGCACTCATCATGGTGCAGGAATTAGATGTGAGCAAGACAGGTGAGGTGCCTGTCTTTAGCCAGTGAATGAGTCTTCAACTATCCATGAATAGCCCACACATTTTATTTGGCTAAAAGCCAACTATACAACAGATGCTCATATATCATTAATGAAATTTAATCTCTAAAGCAACAAGGAAACAATGGAGGAAATGACCCCTTTGACCTACTTCTGAGGACAAGAATAGACTGGTAAAGTCAAAGAAATGTGAATCTTAAAAGAAAGTGACCATGTTATCCTGAATTTTATTTTTTCCGAGGACAGCAAGAATTGTACACTCCATGCGAATGTCTTCAAAATGTTTAGAGAAAAGATATGCATTATTCATGGCATGAGAATCCTAAAGAGATTATGACTCAAAAGTGTTATGATGTTCTCAAAAATGCAATTTTGAGTGCAATTGCAAATGATAAAATAAGGAGAAGAGTAGAAAGAAAACCAAAAAAAAAAAAAAAGTAACTGAAGATATTTTTAAAAGAAAAAAATACAATTGCAAAGTATCCATCTCCATCTTACTCATCATCTTGGTAAATGCAGTGCCAAGAACCTAGCAAAGAGTCAAAAGGTATTGTCAAATGAATGAATAAATGAATGAACAAATGAACATGGAATATGAGAGTAGTAGGGCTAGACAGACTCATATCAGAAAGATTAAGGTCTCAGATGAGCTGAGACTTGAGAAAAAAATTAAAATAGTTAAGTGTTTTATGGTTTTATTTGGAGCAAGAGAAGGCCGTAAGTTTGAGCTAATGATATAATACTGATACAGTGTTTTTCAACCTCCAAAACTCAGATAAAACACTATTAGGAAGAAATTGAGGCCTGGCAAGACTTTCTTGGTCAGCACCTAAATGAAGGCATATCTTCTGATGATAATGCATTTCAAACGACATTATGAAAATAATTTTCAATTGAAGTCTCTGGGTGTTAAGAAGAGTATTAGAAGATTAGGACTAGATGAAAAAGCCAAAACAGTGAATTCCCAAAATCTGAAATGAGGTGAGCCATGGTTGATTCCTGGTGCATTGTGAGTGACTGGTCAAAAAAGCAAATACACTCACATTTCGTCCTTTGATATCATCATTAACCAGATAGGTCACTACTAATCTGGTAGATCATGTGGGTTTACACAAGAAGATTTACATCATTCATGTGTAAATGCCTGTGAGACAGTCTGAAATACTGTCTGGAATACTGTTTGGAAACTAGTTTAACTTGATAAATTAGCCATTGGCTCCACTGACATACCCTTATATCTTCGCAGTAAGGTGACTCCCCTGATCACCTTGCTGCTGCTGCTGCTGCATCGCTTTAGTCGTGTCCGACTCTGTGCGACCCCATAGACGGCAGCCAACCAGGCTTCCCGTCCCTGGGATTCTCCAGGCAAGAACACTGGAGTGGGTTGCCATTTCCTTCTCCAATGCATGAAAGTGAAAAGTGAAAGTGAAGTCGCTCAGTCATGTCTGACTCTAGCGACCCCATGGACTGCAGCCTACCAGGCTCCTCTGTCCATGGGATTTTCTAGGCAAAAGTACTGGAGTGGGGTGCCATTGCCTGATCACCTTAGCTAACGACTATAACAGCTTTCCCCCCATGTTAAGTCATTTCAGTTATGTCTGACTCTTGAGACCCCATGGACTGTAGCCCACCAGGCTCTTCAGTCCACGGGATTTTTCCAGGCAAGAATACTGGAGTGGGTCCCAATACCATTCTCCAAGGGATCTTCCTGACTCATTTCCCTCACCTACATCTATTATTTTCATCTTAGTTTATTTTTCTCTCCCAAACACTCATCACTCTCTAAGGTACTCTATATTATTTATCTCATATATTTTCTATCTTCTCCAAGTAAATGTAAATTCCCCAAGGATAAGCATTTTAATCCATTGTGTTCACTGCTTTATCCTCAATATTGAGTATTGTATCCCGAGTACTCAGTGAATATTTTCTTAACTGAATGAATAAATGAATGATCCTTGAAATATTGAGTGTTAAGTATAATAATGAAGAAGGATATAGGCCCACTGAATTTTTTTTGAGGGGGAGTCACTTGTGGAACCTCAAAATATGTTCCACAAAGAACGGAAGAAAAAAAGAGCATTTTTAGCCTAGGGGAGAGGTGATGGGAGAGAATAGGAAGAGGATGATATAAGTTGTTTGACATGGTAGAAATCTTCAAACAACTCATGACTCTATTATGAAAAGGGATTATCCTATTGTTTCTATTTCTAAATGATCAACTGGTATAAATAAATGGACTCTACAGGTAGGTTTCAACTCTATTTCACATAGTCCAGGCTTTCTAATGATGTCCTAACTGCCACTGAGGAGGCACATTTCTCCTTCTTGAAGGCTTGAAATGAATGAAAAATCCATGAGGATGATGGTCAGACTAGATAATCTTAATACTGTGTTAGACTATGATACATTTATTCTGTGAGTAAAATCATACAGCTTCCTTGTACTGAATGTATCATTTGGACAAATGGGTACAGAGAATATATTTACAAATGAAGCAGAATAACTAAACTCAGTAGCTTGCAAATATGAACCTTAGTAATTTTCCCAGCTTTCTAAGTAGGAAAAGTTTTAAGACCAGTGAGTGCTCCATTATATGAAAAAAATTTCCCAATTTCTCTCTCAATTTTTGGATGCTAATCTTCTGTGCCCCTTTCCTTTTTTCTCAACACACATACACACGTAAGTTGTAATCACTGTAAAGATTACTGACTCATGTTTCTAGAATTCCCTCAGTTTTTTCCCAGATTTAACTGAAAAACAAAGGCTAAGAGGTGCTGATGGAGCATCTCTTCTTGATATACAAAAAAAAAATGCAGATTTGAAAAAGAGTCGTATGCTAGTCTAGTGTCAGTCACTCAGTCATGTCCAACTCTTTGCAACTCTATGGACTGTAGCCCATACAGTCCATAGACAGGGGCCTGTATCAGTCTAATTTTCTTGATTACAGTTTCATATGTAACACATTCATCACCTGTGATCATCTTTTCCCTTCAGATCTAGGTAAAATTGAACCAATTCCATTCCACATCCTACTGAAAGTCTAATGTGAGCCTTAAGAAGAAAGTAAGGTGGGGATGTGTATTTGGGATGAGGAGGGTAAGTTCTTTTGTTGCCACCAAATTCTTACTTCTGCTAGATTATCTCAGCATGTGGTCCATCTCATAGTCTCCACAAACTCCCAAGTTCTACACAATATCTACCACATGAATGAATCAGCTCCTTTCCTTTATTTCCACCAGAAAACAAGGAAACAAAGAAACAAAAAGTGTTCATACATATATTAATAGATTAGTGAAAGTATTAGTTTCTCAGTTCACTCTTTTTGATCCCATGACTGTAGCTCACAAAGCTCCTCTGTCCGTGGAATTTTCCTGGCAAGAATACGAGAGTGGGTTGCCATTCCCTTCTTCAGGGGATCTTCCAAAACCAGGGATCAAATCCTGGTCTCCTGCATTGCAGGCAGATTCTTTACTGTCTGAGACATCAGAGAAATCAGGTAAAATTAATGCACTACCATATGTAAAATAGATAGCTAGTGGAAAGTTGCTGTATAACTCAGGGAGCTCAACTTGGTGCTCTGTAACAACCTAGAGGGGTGGGATAGGGTGGGGAGTGGAAGGGGGGTTCAAGAGGGAGAGGACTTATGTATACCTGTGGCTGATTCATGTTGTACAGCAGAAACCAACACAACACTGTAAAGCAATTATCCCATTAAAATTTTTTTAAAAGGAGTGTTCACATATTCTTTTTAGTAAAGCAGACTTCATAGAAGTTTTGGAATAACGGGGAGTTTATATTATAAGAAAACACACACGCACACAACACATATACACACATGCCCCTCAAAATGGAATATTAGACATCTTTCTTCAAATGTGCCTTTCCACTAAGTGTGTCCCAGCTTCTAAAAAGTTCTATAGGTCTCCCCTCTTTGTTTTCCTTCACTCAGAAATTCCTTCTTATTTTTGAACAGAGCAACAGAGCAATATGGCAATGTTAACATTTATTAGAAATCCACCAAAAAAAAAGGCGTCTTTGATATTTCCTTTCCTGTATTCCCTATAACTAAACTGTCCCCAAATTTATTTTTGTTCTTCAGACATCACTCAGAACGAACTTTTCTTTCCTGCTACCTGTTCTACAGTCTAAATCCACAATCTACCACACCGTTCTCTCTGTCTTCCTGCAGCGTCAGTCAGTCAGTTCAGTCACTCAATCATTGTCTGACTCTTTGTGACCCCATGGACTGTAGCATGCCAGGCTTCCCTGTCCATCACCAACTGCTGGAGCTTGCTCAAACTCATGTCCATTGAGTCGGTTATGCCACCCACCATCTCATCCTCTGTCATTCCCTTTTCCTCCTGCCCTCAGTCTTTCCCAGCATCAGGGTCGTTTCCAGTGAGTCAGTTCTTTGCATCAGGTGGCCAAGGTATTGGAGCTTCAGTATCAGTCCTTCCAATGAATATTCAGGACTGATTTCCTTGAGGATTGACTGGTTTGATCTCCTTGCAGTCCAAGAGACTTGCAAGAGTCTTCTCCAACACCACAGTTCAAAAGCATTAATTCTTCAGCACTCAGCTTTCCTTATGGTCCAGCTCTCACATCCATACATGACTACTGGGAAAACCATAGCTTTGACTACTACCTGACCAAACACATGGAGCTATATTTGCTCATACTCCTTACTTAAAAGCTTAAAATGTGCTGGCAATTCTTAACTTTCCACCCAAAGTTTAAGAAGCCTCTTATACTTAGACCAGCTCTGTCTAACACAGGTCTTACAGCTCACACAAAGCATCACCACTGCCTATACCTTCCTGCCTTTGTTCTTGATATATTCACATTCTATGGCAGTTCCCTGTATCTGCTTTGTTTATTCAAATCTTACCTATGTTTGAAAATCCCCCTCCCAATTCCATCCCCATCTTACAGATTTTAAACTTCTCTCTCCCTTCATCATACAACTGTTCAGACAGTGACACATGGGTAAGAATACAACAGCTTCAAAGAATTTTATTTGTTTGCTTATATGCTTGTTTCCTAAACTTGACTTGAACTCATAGGAATAGAGAAGATTCTATTTTATGTGTCATTGTGTCCTATCACAGAGCTAAGGCTAAGAAAGTCTGGACATATAGAAGCTATTTGGGTTTACTGAACCCGATGGCAGCTAAGAACTTAGGCTGGGGATGGCCATCACTTACTCAGTGTGAGATATCAAGGCAACTTTTTAAATTTCTTCAGGGTTTTGTTTGTAAATGTGAGTAACTGGGTCACCATGAAGATTAAGTGATATGAGACATATAAAGCACTTGACCATAATATCTTCAGCATTTTCAGTTCAGTTCAGTCACTCAGTCGTGTCCGACTCTTTGCGACCCCATGGACTGCAGAACACCAGGCTTCCCTGTCCATCACCAATTCCAAGAGCTTGCTCAAATTCATATCCATCAAGTCAGTGATGCCATCCAACCATCTTATCCTCCCTCGTTCCCTTCTCCTCCTGCCCTCAGTCTTTCCCAGATTCAGGGTCTTTTCTAATGAGTCAGTTCTTCTCATCAGGAGGCCAAAGTATTAGAGTTTCAGCTTCAGCATCAGTCCTTCCAATGAATATTCAGAACTACACTTTATGTTTGGCATTTTAGCCAGCCAATTTTTAAGGATCAAGTAAAAATCGCATTTGAGGCAATCTACTCCCAACAATCAACATTCAGAAAACTAAGATCATGGCATCTGGTCCCATCACTTCATGGCAAGTAGATGGTGAGGCTATCGTTTTTCCAGTGGTCATGTATGGATGTGAGAGTTGGACTGTGAAGAAAGCTGAGAGCCGAAGAATTGATACTTTTGAACTGTGGTGTTGGAGAAGACTCTTGAGAGTCCCTTGGACTGCAAGGAGATCCAACCAGTCCATCGTAAAGGAGACCAGTCTTGGGTGTTCATTGGAAGGACTGATGCTAAAGCTGAAACTCCAATACTTTGGCCACCTCATGCGAAGAGTTGACTCATTGGAAAAGACTCTGATGCTGGGAGGGATTGGGGGCAGGAGGAGAAGGGGATGACAGAGGATGAGATGGCTGGATGGCATCACCGACTTGATGGACATGAGTTTGGGTTAATTCCGGGAGTTGGTGATGGACAGGGAGGCCTGGCATGCTGCAGTTCATGGGGTTGCAAAGAGTCTAACACAACTGAGCGACTGAACTGAACTCCCAACACATCCACTTCACAAATAAGAATATTAAGTTTCAGAGAAATTAATTAAACTGAAAGACTAGATTCTTCTTCTAGGAAAACCAGCTGGTGACTTCCTCAAGGAACTTATTGGCTGGGGCTGACCAATGACCCAAACTCCTGACTCAAAGCCCATTGCTCTTTTTGCAACTTTCCAATGCCACTAGGATTAATTTGGAAGTTTAGAAACCTTCAAGTGATTGACAAAAGTTTTACATCTGAGGTTGTACTTGGAGTATCATGAAAAACTCTAGAGAACGGCTTTTAAGATGGCTTTAGATCATTTTGAAAACATTTTAAAAATCGATAAAGAATTAAAAGATGTTATCTGTATTTAAAAAAAAATAAGAGGACACAATTGTTCTCCCTTTGAACAAAACAAAATGGATTTTAATATTTACCCTCTCAAAGCTTATACCTCCAAAATACCATCATAAGTTTTTAAAAGTATGTGTGTATGTGTGTTCATGCTCTAAAACACCAACAAAACTGTCTGCACACAAGCATAAACATTTGCTTGTCGAGTGGGGAAGAGAAATCTACATCACCTGCTGAATTGTTTTCTACACTGACATCCTAACTCTTGATAACCCCAGAGCTGACAAGGCTCCACAAAGAAAACTGGGTAAATTCAGGCAGAATGTCAATTAGAGGGGTCCCCTGTAGCTCACCTCTTACAAAGAAGAATTTCAGACACAGTGGGATCCAGCTGTATCATACATATCATCTTGGGCCAGTCCTCATTCTCTCACCTACACCCATGCCTCTTCATACACACACACACACACACACACACACACACACACACAAGCATACATACATGCACATACTTGGAAACCTCCAGGATATCTGCCCATAGAAACTGTATAATGGTTGTTAGAGCAGAGTCTCACTGGGAAACTGATCCATTTCTTGGGAATTCTGAAAGAGAAACAAAGCCTGTATCATCTATGCTCAGACCTACAAGGAAATTTTAGAAACTAGCTAGTATTTACCAAATACTTTCATATTCCATCTATTTTTCCAGGGAATCTAACATGGACAGTATTGTTTACTTCTGTTCTATGAACAATTCTGTGTCCATATGCTGCCATAGGACCCAAGAGATGCTCAAAAATACTTAGCAAATGACTTCTAAATGAACTTGTCCAAGGTCCCACAATAAGTCAAACTAAGATGATATTGACTCCAAAGAACATGTTCTTTAGCTAGTAAACTATACCACCTCACAGTGTGTTCAGTTACTCAGTTGTGTCCAACTCTTTATGACCCCATGGACTGTAGCCCACTAGGCTCCTCTGTTCATGGGATTTTCCCAGCAAAAGTACTGGTTGCCATTTCCTTCTCCAGGGGATCTTCGCAATCCAGGGGCTGAATCCATGTCTCCTGCACCTCCTGAATTACAGGTGGATTCTTTACCACTGAGCCACCAGGCAAGTCCCAGAATTGTACGTACAACCCCAGCATATTCAAAGAAAAGAAAACTATGTTTGTTGGTTTGTTTTTTCTGTCAGGCTCTACTCATACCACATCTCACCCCCTGCTCCAACTGAAACTTTAAATGGGAAGGAGAGGCGGGTAGATTGTGACAAAATAGTCAGTGTTATTATACATTCAAACTAGTTATTAAAAACATATTGATGGAGGAATGATTCATGATTTGGATAAGAGTACTGCAAGGAGATCCAACCAATCCATTCTGAAGGAGATCAGCCCTGGCATTTCTTTGGAAGGAATGATGCTAAAGCTGAAACTCCAGTACTTTGGCCACCTCCTGCCAAGAGTTGACTCATTGGAAAAGACTCTGATGCTGGGAGGGATTGGGGGCAGGAGGAGAAGGGGACGACAGAGGATGAGATGGCTGGATAGCATCACTGACTCGATGGATGTGAGTCTGAGTGAACTCCGGGAGTTGGTGATGGACAGGGAGGCCTGGCGTGCTGCGATTCATGGGGTCGCGAAGAGTCAGACACGACTGAGCAACTGAACTGAACTGAAGCTAAATATGAAAGCAGCAAAACTGTTTTGCCCCCAGCATTCTTCTTAACTTCTACTTTTTTTACATAGCAGACAACAGAATCTACAAAGAAATATTTATACCCATACAGCAGAGTGTGGAGTTGAAAAGAGATTTTCACAGAGCACTGTGAAACTCTTATAGGCCCCCTCTCTGGAACATAGCAACCTTGGACAGCTCCAGAACCTGTCCAGGACTCCTGAGCAGTACACACAGCTGCTCTAGCGGCCAGAGTAGGAAAACAAGATGAGGTCAGATTCCTCTGGGAACCTTTCAGAATGGCCTCCACTTCGTTAAAAAATATCTGAAGGTCATATATAATAATCTGGCACTCCTGTGGAAAGATTGTTTGTGGTCTGCTGGTGTGAGCCATAGATATTAGGCTCCAGATTATTCACCACAATGTCCCCAAGGCCTTTTTTACAGTAGAAACTCAGTAAATCCTACTTCTCTGCATCAATAACACAATACTAATTAGACAAATGCAGACAAGAAATCTGTACTTGCCTAGAAAACTCTGCTTAGTATTGAAGAACACGATGGTCTGAAATTAGGATCTCACTAAAATGTTTCATCAGGCAGACCTAGTTTTGCTATAAATAAGCTACCTCCCACATGTATCTGAAACTTATTTATTCCTCCCCCAAATTGCTGGCTGGCCATAATAGAGTCATCACTGTAACATAGACTGGATCTTGCGCAGACTTCCTCCTGAAGCACATTCACCAAATGGTCACAAGATTGTGGAATGTTAGGAGTGAGAGACAATCATTCAGTTCAACCCTTTCATTTCAGAGACGAAAAAACTGAAGTCCACAAGTTCAAATAATTTACCAAAAGTCACGCAGGTGAGTGCATCCTGTTTTTCCATCCTGTTCATTCCCTATTTTCATACAACTCCCTCTCAGCCTGCCTCCACTCTCTTCTCTGGCCATGACCCTTATTTCACTATAGCCCCAGCTGTAGACTACAAAGGAGGTGACAAACCCAAGCAACCCTCTTCCTGCAAGCAGATTCTCACCGGAAAACTGGCACTCGGTGCCTTGGCAGAGAATTGCTAAAGCAGGAGCAGAGAAATGGCCACCATCTGGACAGTGTGTTGCTTGATGCCAAATGGGCCCCAGCCATGGGGAAGGAGGAGAAAGGAAGGGTGTCACCCGACTACACACATTTATTTTCATTTTGAGGGGATTTGTTAGTAACCACGCTGTTTGAGAGGAAGCTGTTGTAGGTGGTTCTGATGGCTGACAAATGTGTAGGCAAGGATGAATCAAGGTGAGGGGTAGCCAGGCAGTCTGCAAATGATTTGTGAGCCAGAAATCGTCAGTGGTATCTGATTACTGTGTACGAATGAAAAGATGCATTTTTGAAGGGTAAAACAATATCAATGCTTTCCCCTACTTATACCCGCCTCTTCCTTTTTAGTAGGCATGAGAATTTCTCTGACAATATCTAGAAAAAAATCTCTTTTTTTAACACGGGCTTCCCTGGTGGCTCTGTGGTAAACAGCCAGCCTGCGATGCAGGACATGTGGGTTCTTCCTCACTGGGAAGATCCCCTGGAGAAAGAAATGGCAACCCACCCCAATATTCTTGCCTGGGAAATCCCAAGGACAGAGGAGCCTGGCAGGCTACAGTCCACGGGGTCACAAGAGTCGGACCCAACTAAATGACTAAACAATAACAATCCACCAACATTTCTCTCTTTTTCATAAATTTTAATCATATTAAATTTTCCTATGTTACGGCTATGTGTCCCACCCATGAAAACCACCCTGATGTACATAATGTTTTCCAGTAGTTAATTAGCAGCATCAAAGTGGAGGTTTTCCTCTTAGCAGTCCTGATTTCCTATGTACATACTTGTTTGGGCAACAGTGTTCAAGTAATGTGGACTTAATTATTATTGTTCATGTTAATTATGAAGATAGCTTGAATGAACTACATGATATTGAGGGCATGGGTGTTTTAAAGTGTCTTCCCCGCTTTAAGAATGAAATTGAATTTTCAATCGTATATCCACAAAACATCATCTCCATTCTTGGGCATTTTAGAATTTGCAAAGCACGTTCACATATGTGATGCCATTTTAATTTTGACACCAATAATCTGATGTTGGCAATTATTCCTATTTTATAGAAATACTAAAAAGCTTACCAAATAGAACTCAATGCCTCTGAAGCATTGTGGAATGTGGATCAAGAACACACACTGGAATCACACACAAGCAGACTTAGATCTCAAAACCTCTTGCGACCCAGGACAAGTTAATGAACATCTCCACATTTCAATGGTAGCAATTTCTGCCTCTAAGACTCATGTACATCCAAATAAGGTAATAATAGGAAGATCCTTGGCTTCCCAGGTGGCTCAGTGGTAAAGAACTGGCCTGCCAGTGTAGGAGACAGAGGCTCAGTCCCTAGGTCAGGATGATCCCCTGGAGGAGAAAATGGCAACCCACTCCAGTATTCTTCCCTGGAGAATCCCATGGGCAGAGGAGCCTGGAGAGCTAAAGTCCATGGGATCTCAGAGAGTCGGACATGACTTAGCGACTGAGCATGAACTTGAGAAAGATCCTTGGTGTGGAGGCACCTGTTTATGCCTTTTCCCTTTCTAAACTAACTTCGGGTCTCATGCTTTTCTATTATACAATGATATAGAAAAGAGAATGCCTTTCCTCTTTTTTTTCCCTGACATCTTTATGATCAGTGAGACACTTTCTGAGATATTTGTAAGAGATTATGAGAATAAAACCTTTACCTATAGAACTCAGCCCTGAGGAAGAACAGAGAAAAATGTATGCTCCAAACTTGAGCTAACCAACCCAATCAACACTATTATTAATGGAACAAAATTGGAATCAGACATAAATTTTTAGCATATTAAAGCCTCTCCCAAACTTAATGCGGTCATTTTCCTTTTATTTTTTAAAGGGCTTTTAGTCTATCACCATAAATTACCAGAAGGTAATGTTTCTTTTTTCTGTTTTACAGTGATTTAAATTCATATTTAGTAAAAGTAGGCTACTTATAACCAAAATGCTGAAGTCTAATAAGCTTCTTCTGTAATGATTTTTATCTTATTTGTTGCTGCAGTAATATGAAATCTAATGATGAAGCCAAAAAAAAAAAAAAGGCAACTGCTGCAGCTGATTCATTCAAAGTCTGCTCAAGCTCGAATGAGAGCCTCAAGGCAAAATCCTCAGTACTTGGGAGTATCCTTTTGGTTCATCAGGATTCAACGTCTGTGAATTAAAATCTGATGCTTTAATAGTTAATTCTCCAGTCAAGAAGAAAGCACTGCATCCTTGCTAATAGGAATCCACTTGTTATACTGTGTGTGTCTTTGAATACAACCTAGGGTGGATGACCACATGATTTCATTACTTTTTAGCAGACCATAAGTTCTACTCTCAAACTGCAGGCAGAAAAGATCTCCTTCTCACTAGAAAGGGATGTTGCTGCCCACTTACCATGTTTTCTTCCTTGCAGAGAGTGCTACGTTATTGTGACCCTTCTAGGCTCTCCTCTCCCCTTCACTCCTTCTTCCCAAGGAAGTAGGAATAATGCAATGTGTGATTCTTAAAGGGAAAATCTGGAACGTACAGTCCAGGCTTATTCTTCCCATTTTCTCTTGAAGAAATGACTTTTTTCCTGTAGCCTGTAATCTGGCAACATCTGACACCAAGGACATAGAATATGGTTTCATAGCTCCAAAAACATCTAGATGATCCATCTAGATAGAATTACCGAAACCTGGCAATTTACCAAGTGATTACAACATTTTTAAAAATGGGGTATAAAATTGAGGTTGCTTTACAATGTTGTCTTAGTTTCTGCTGTACAATGAAGTGAATCAGTTATATGTATATATGTGTCCACTCTTTTTTTAGAATCTTTTCCCATATAGCCCGTTACAGAGTATTGAGTAGAGTTCCCTGTGCTATAGAGCAGGTTCCCACTAGTTATGTTTACACATGGTAGTGTATGTATGTCAATCCAATCTCCCCACTGCCTCCCTGACTATGTACTAAGGTTTGCAACAATCTTTATGGCTATAATAGAATTAATATCTACTTTTGAAGGGATAAAAACACTCAATATTTAATTTATCTTCTTATACATTTATTTTACTTCTCCAACTCCAAAATTACAGAAAGGAAACCCTAATTAAACCATTATTAATTTTTAAAGCATATTCACAATCTAACCCAATTGCTCATATCATCAAATCTAATTATATATATTATAATTTATAGTATTTACATTTTCTATAAACATGTACATTTATATAATGTATATTATATAACTAGACTTGACATGATATATAAAGAAGTATACGTAGATGTAAAGGGAAAGAGATTAACATGTTGTCTTTTAAATTTGAATTATACATAAATCATGAAGTGGGATATTTTATTCTATTCTACCCTCCAAGTTGATGTTTAGTATGGGATGAGAGAATTTAAAAATCAAGTGAAATTTTTTGCTTGTTTTTTCTATTTATTTTAAAATTTTATTTATTTTTTAATTGGTAGAAAATTGCTTTACAATTTTGTGTTGGTTTCTGCCACACAAAAACACATATTAATCATAATTACATATATATCTCCCTTCCCTCCTCAGCCTCCCTTCCCTCCGCCATCCTACCCCTTTAGGTCATCACAGAGCTCCAGGCCAATAAACACATGAGATGCTCAACATCTCTCATTATTAGAGAAATGCAAATCTAAAATGCAGTGAGGTGTCACCTCACACCAGTAAGAATGGCATCATCAAAAACCCTACAAACAATGAATGCTGGAGAGGGTGTAAAGAAAAGTCTCCTCAGCCGTGTCCAGCTCTTTGTGATCCCACAGACTGCAGCCTGCCAGGCTCCTCTGTCCATGGGACTCTCCAGGGTCCAATATTGGACCCAGTTGCCATTTCCTCCTCCAGGGGATCTTCCTGACCCAGGGACTGAACCCGGGTCTCCTGTGTCTCCTGCACTGCAGATGGATTCTTTACCCATTGAGCCATGTGGGAATATAAACTGATACAGCCATTAGGGAGAACAGTATGGAGATTTCTTTAAAAGATAGGAATAAACTACCACACGACCCAGCCGTCCCACTACTGGGCATATACCCTGAGATATTTTTGAATACTATAGGATATATATTCCAAATAAAGATTTATAAATCAAAGGAATTGAGCCACTAGAGAAACTGTTCCATCCTCCATATGCCTAAAAACTACCCCAAATATCCCAGACACATGGGTATCATGAGGTACATTACTCGAAGCCCAGCAAATTAGGTTATGAAAGAATAGGCCAGAAATGCTCTCGTGTGTTCAGGCAGTTGATGTTTTCACTGGTGGCAGGCGGCTCTTCCCCTCCCTGGCCCTGGAATGCTATCCTAAATCCAGGTCGTCTGCAAAACCTCAGGCCACTGGCTCTGTCCAGCCTGCTCTTCTCCAGATCCAGTAAGCTCCCCACTTGTGTATCATGTCCTTCCAGCCTCACTTTCCCTGACCTTTCAGGATCTTTTAGGCCATTTGCAACACTTTATTTACCCTTCCTCAGTGTCTTTTCAGAATTCCAATTCAAAGCTCTATTTATTTTTTTTTAATTTTTAAATTTTATTATTGGAATAAAGTTGATTTACAATGTTCTAGTAATTTCTTCTGTACAACACAATGAATGAACTATAAGTTTTACAAATATCCCCTCCCTCTTGTGTGTCTCTCTCCCATACCCTCATCCAGCCCATCTAGGTCATCACAGAGCATCAAGCTGAGCTCCCTGTACTATACAACAGGTTCCCACTAGTTATCTGTTTTATACATGGTAGCCTGGTGGGCTGCAGTCCATGGGGTCACTAGAAGTCAGACACGACTGAGTAACTTCACTTTCACTTTTCACTTTCATGCATTGGAGAAGGAAATGGCAACCCACTCCAGTGTTCTTGCCTGGAGAATCCCAGGGACGGGGGAGCCTGGTGGGCTGCCGTCTATGGGGTCGCACAGAGTCAGACACGACTGAAGTGACTTAGCAGCAGCAACAGCAGTGTATACATGTCAATCTTACTGTCCCAATTCAACTCACCCTTCTCTTCCTCCATCCTGTGTCCGTATGTCCATCCTCTATGTCTGTGTCTCTATTTCTGCCCCATAAATAGGTTCATCTGTACCATTTTTCTAGATTCTGTATTATGCATTAATACACAATATTTGTTTTTCTCTTTCTGACTTCATTCCGTATAACAGACTCTAGAGGCCCATCCGCATCTCTACAAATGATCCAATTTTGTTCCTTTTTATAGCTGAGTAATACTCCATTGTATTTTTATTTTAACATCCTTTCCCCCATTTATGCCAAAAATGTGCAGTTTCATATTAACCAAAAGGAATGAAACACAATATTTCTCCCATATTTTGGAACTATTAGTTACAAGGTACATCATGTTAATAAAGAACACGATACAGGGTTGCATATACATAAACACATTGCAAAGAAATTGATTAAAGAAAAAGCCATTACTGCGATCCAAAAGTCTACAAATAATAAATGTTGGAGAGGGTGTGGAGGAAAGGGAACCCTCTTACACTGTTGGTGGGAATGCAAACTAGTACAGCCACTATGGAGAACAGTGTGGAGATTCCTTAAAAAACTGGAAATAGAACTGCCTTATGATCCAGCAATCCCACTGCTGGGCATACACACTGAGGAAACCAGAAGGGAAAGAGACACGTGTACCCCAATGTTCATCGCAGCACTGTTTATAATAGCCAGGACGTGGAAGCAACCTAGATGTCCATCAGCAGATGAATGGATAAGAAAGCTGTGGTACATATACACAATGGAGTATTACTCAGCCATTAAAAAGAATACATTTGAATCAATTCTAATGAGGTGGATGAAACTGGAGCCTATTATACAGAGTGAAGTAAGCCAGAAGGAAAAACACCAATACAGTATACTAACGCATATATATGGAATTTAGAAAGATGATAACAATAACCCTGTGTACGAGACAGCAAAAGTGACGCTGATGTATGGAACAGTCTTATGGACTCTGTGGGAGAGGGAGAGGGTGGGAAGATTTGGGAGAATGGCATTGAAACATGTAAAATATCATGTATGAAACGAGATGCCAGTCCAGGTTCGATGCACGATACTGGATGCTTGGGGCTAGTGCACTGGGACGACCCAGAGGGATGGTATGGGGAGGGAGGAGGGAGGAGGGTTCAGGATGGGGAGCACATGTATACCTGTGATGGATTCATTTTGATATTTGGCAAAACTAATACAATTACGTAAAGTTTAAAAATAAAAAAAAATTTAAAAAAAATGTCAGCCAACAAACCTAAGATGCTAAACATCATTGTTCATTAGGGAAATAAAATTTTAAACCACAGTGAGATACCATTAAAAAAAAAGAAAAAGCCATTAATTCAGATCTTATTTTGTCAGAAATTTTGGTGAGTTTATATTCTAAATTTCCCTTTATGCTATTTACATATACACTTTATATTGATAGGTTCAATAAGAATATTTACATCAAAGTCATTAAGGTAAACAGATGCTTTAAGTTTCATTAAGATACTACAAAGCTCATCTGCTTCTATTTGCTGCAGGTTTTAACTCATTGTGATCCATGTGTTGTATAATGCCTTACTATATCAGATCAGATCAGAACAGTCGCTCGGTCGTGTCTGACTCTTTGCAACCCCATGAATCGCAGCAGGCCAGGCCTCCCTGTCCATCACCAACTCCCGGAGTTCACTCAGACTCACTTCCATCGAGTCAGTGATGCCATCCAGCCATCTCATCCTCTGTTGTCCCCTTCTCCTCTTGCCCCCAATCCCTCCCAGCATCAGAGTCTTTTCCAATGAGTCAACTCTTCGCATGAGATGGCCGAAGTACTGGAGTTTCAGCTTTAGCATCATTCCTTCCAAAGAAATCCCAGGGCTGATCTCCTTCAGAACAGACTGGTTGGATCTCTTTGCAGTCCAAGGGACTCTCAAGAGTCTTCTCCAACACCACAGTTCAAAAGCATCAATTCTTCGGCGCTCACAGTTGGCTTCACAGTCCAACTCTCACATCCATACATGACCACAGGAAAAACCATAGCCTTGACTAGACGAAACTTTGTTGGCAAAGTAATGTCTCCGCTTTTGAATATGCTATCTAGGTTGCTCATAACTTTCCTTCCAAGGAGTAAGCGTCTTTTAATTTCATGGCTGCAGTCACCATCTGCAGTGATTTTGGAGCCCATAAAAATAAAGTCTGACACTGTTTCCACTGTTTCCCCATCTATTTCCCATGAAGTGATGGGACCAGATGCCATGATCCGGTGAAAAGCCAACTTTTTCACTCTCCACTTTCACCTTCATCAAGAGGCTTTTTAGTTCCACTTCACTTTCTGCCATAAGGGTGGTGTCATCTGCATATCTGTTATTGTTATCTCTCCCAGCAATCTTGATTCCAGCTTGCGTTTCTTCTAGTCCAGCGTTTCTCATGATGTACTCTGCATATAATTTAAATAAACAGGGTGACAATATACAGCCTTGACGTACTCCTTTTCCTATTTGGAACCAATCTGTTGTTCCATGTCCAGTTCTAACTGTTGCTTCCTGACCTGCATACAAATTTCTCAAGAGGCAGATCAGGTGGTCTGGTATTCCCATCTCTTTCAGAATTTTCCATAGTTTATTGTGATCCACACAGTCAAAGGCTTTGGCATAGTCAATAAAGCAGAAATAGATGTTTTTCTGGAACTCTCTTGCTTTTTCCATGATCCAGCGGATGTTGGCAATTTGATCTCTGGTTCCTCTGCCTTTTATAAAACCAGCTTGAACATCAGGAAGTTCACAGTTCACATATTGCTGAAGCCTGGCTTGGAGAATTTTGAGCATTACTTTACTAGCATGTGAGATGAGTGCAATTGTGTGGTAGTTTGAGCATTCTTGGGCATTGCCTTTCTTTGGGGTTGGAATGAAAACTGACCTTCCAGTCCTTTGGCCACTGCTGAGTTTTCCAAATTTGCTGGCATATTGAGTGAAGCACTTTCACAGCATCATCTTTCAGGATTTGGAATAGCTCAACTGGAATTCTATCACCTCCACTATCTTTGTTCGTAGTGATGCTTTCTAAGGCCCACTTGACTTCACATTCCAGGATGTCTGGCTCTAGGTCAGTGATCACACCGTGGTGATTATCTGGGTTGTGAAGATCTTTTTTGTACAGTTCTTCTGTGTATTCTTGCCACCTCTTCTTAATATCTTCTGCTTCTGTTAGGTCCATACCATTTCTGTCCTTTATCAAGCCCATCTTTGCATTAAATGTTCCTTTGGTATCTCTGATTTTCTTGAAGAGATCCCTAGTCTTTCCCATTCTGTTGTTTTCCTCTATTTCTTTGCATTGATCACTGAAGAAGGCTTTCTTATCTCTTCTTGCTATTCTTTGGAACCCTGCATTCAGATATTTATATCTTTCCTTTTCTCCTTTGCTTTTCGCTTCTCTTCTTTTCACAGCTATTTGTAAGGCCTCCCCAGACAGCCATTTTGCTCTTTTCCATGGGGATGGTCTTGATCCCTGTCTCCTGTACAATGTCATGAACCTCATTCCGTAGCGAATCAGGCACTCTATGTATCAGATCTAGGCCCTTAAATCTATTTCTCACTTCCACTGTATAATCATAAGGGACTTGACTTAGGTCATACCTGAATGGTCTAGTGGTTTTCCCTACTTTCTTCAATTTAAGTCTGAATTTGGCAATAAGGAGTTCATGGTCTGAGCCACAGTCAGCTCCTGGTCTTGTTTTTGCTGACTGTATAGACCTTCTCCATCTTTGGCTGCAAAGAATATAATCAATCTGATTTCGGTATTGACCATCTGGTGATGTCCACGTATAGAGTCTTATGGTCATCTTAAATGTATTTGTGTGGTTAGATTATGTTTTCTATGAATTTTATTTCCAAATAGAAAGGTAGTCATTACAAAATATTTGCTATATAAGGGTCAGAGGATTGATCAAGCCGAGGCCCACTTCCCTACAGGGCTACCCCCCAAGACCTCTCAGCCTTCTGGCTCAGCCCAGACCTTCTGTTTTCCTTGCTGCCTCTCAGACACATCATGCTTGTTTAACAAGTGACACTGATACTAGTTAGTTCATTGCCTGCACCACTTTTCCCATAGTTATCCATCTGATTCACCTCCTGCAGCTGGGTCTCTCCACAAAGGTTACCTTATCAGGAAGATATCAGTGATCATGTTCATAAAACTACTCTGTCAACTCACACACACTGACAACCCTCAAACAATATCCCTTTACTCTACCTGCTATGAACTGAATGTTTGAGTTCCCCCAAATTCATGTGCTGAAGCACTAATCCCCCAGAGAAGCTGTATTTGGAGATGAGGCCTCTAAAGAAGGAATGATAGTAAAATGAGGTCATAAGTGTGGGGACTTGATAAGACAGGAATCGTGTTCTTTATAAGAAGGGACACAAGAGATCGCCCCTGGCTCTGTGCAAACACAGAGAAAAGGCCATGTAAACACAGTGAGCTGGTGACCGCCTACAAGCCAAAAGAAGAATGAAACCTTCCCTGCTAGCACTTTGGTCTTGGACTTCTTTGCCTTCAGAACTGTGAAAATAAATCTCTGTTGTTTAAGCCACCAATCTGTGGCATTTTATTATGACAGCCTCAACAAACAAATACACCATCTTATGAAGGTAAATGAAGGCAATGAAGAAACAGATGTCTTCAAATAAGATATATCTTCATTACACTTCCATAACCTGTCTTTGTTTTTCTGCCTTTGGTGCATCTCCTCTCTAGAAAGGAAGGACTGGGAGAACAAGGCCCTTGTCTCTTTCATCACCAAATCTACAACTGCATAGATATTCGTTGGACAAATGACTGTTAAGTAGTGAATACTAAAGTAATATTAAATCTATTGTCTATGATTTTATTATCCCTTTCTCTAGTGTGTCTGAAATGGCAAGATCTTTCAAAAACAAAACCCCCAAAAAATGCATTTTGTGTCTTTTCTGGCTTGTAGTAATGAGACATAGCAAGAATATGAAACCTAGTTCTCTAGTGTCCACAATAGAATGTGCTATCACCTCCTGTGATCTCAAAATGAGGGAGAAACTAGGGGGAAAAGAGCAAAAGAAAAGCATGAACATTTCATAACCAAACAGGGAAGTCATTCCAATCTAAAAATGTTGATCATGTGTACTATGCTCGATAACATGAGAAAGGAGGAGACAAAAATATGCTCTTTCTTGCTATTTTGGAGGGACGAGCAGCTACATTTGCTCTTCCAGTTGTCAGATGTGTTCTTCTCGTATTATGAGGCTCCACGATGGCCAGCTAGAAACTGCGGGCTGACAGTTCTATTGATAGACCCGAGCCACACACTGCCGTCTGTCATGTTTCACATTTACATCTTAGACTCTAATCTGTTTTTCTTTCCTTCATGAAATCAATTCTGTAGCAATTAAATAACCAGCCTACAAGGCATTTTAATATCTCAAGCCTTTATCTATATATAGCCCAGGAAAGGAAAAGTAATTAGAAGTGACCTAGTCTAGCTGGTAAAAGGAGACAGGTTAGACAAATCAGTACTTCAACATTACTCTAAGGAGGTATCACTAAATCTGCCTCATTCTTGATTCAGTCCTTCTCAGTGACATACTGTTGAGCCTTTTATTTGATCCCTGGAGGACACAGACTCTAAAATGGGTGTCATTATCTGGGATTTTGTTTCATTTTCTGTGAATTTAAGGCATCACAGAAATAGACTCTGTTTTTAGCTGTGGGACGATACCGTCACATGCACACAGCACTGGATGAAGTAGGCTTTGAAAGATATGAAAAGGCTCAAGGAAATGACTTTTCAAATTCTCATCCATTTGAGTGTTTTGAGCTGAGCCCTGAAGGTTGAAAATTTCTTGTCTAAGTGATTTTTCTAAAATGATAAGAAATTGTCACAAGATCCACACAAACTTTATTGGTCTTTCTCTTTGAAAATTTAGTTTACTACTTCATATCCATAAGCTTGCATATATGAGGCAGCTATCAGCTCAGTTCAGTTCAGTAGCTCAGTCAAATCTGACTCTTTGCAACCCCATGGACTGTAGCACACCAGGCTTCCCTGTCCATCACCAACTGCTGGAGCTTGCTCAAACTCATGTCCATTGAGTCAGTGATGCCATCCAACCATCTCATCCTCTGTCCTCCCCTTCTCCTCCTGCCTTCAATCTTTCCCAGCATCAGGGTCTTTTCCAAGGAGTCAGTTCTTTGCATCAGGTGGACAAAGGATTGGAGCTTCAGCTTCAGCATCAGTCATTCCAACGAATATTCAGGGCTGATTTCCTTTAGGACTGACTAGATGGATCTCCTTGCAGTCCAAGGGACTCTCAAGAGTCTTCTCCAACACCAGAGTTCAAAAGCATCAATTCTTCAGCGCTCAGCTTTCTTTATGGTCCAACTCTCACATTTGGAAAAACCGTAGCTTTGAATAGATTGCCAAGGTCTAAAAAGCATGGAATTTAGCTTCAAAAGACTCAAGTCCAATTCCTGTTCTGCCTCTTACCAGCTACTACTAGTCATCAAAATCTCTGAGCCTAGATCTCCTTATTTGTATGATGGTTATTAAAAGACTATTCTTTGATTCTAATTGCATATTTTTCCATTTTAGAAACTGAAATTCAGATGCATATTACAATGTATGGCTACTTTCAACAATCCACATTAATGTTTTGGACCAATCTGCTGCTTAGGGCCACTCTAGACTCCAGAAAGAGCTGAGCCACTGCCAATCTGAAGACACAGTCATGGTCCTGTCACCACCTCCTCGACCCATCTCCCTGGCTGTATTCACATAGTCCCTTTGTTCCAACCTCTTTCTCTGCTGAACCCAAGTTTGGGAGCCTCTGGACTGAAAACTCCAGGATTTAATGTGGCACAGCATGGCACAAAGCAAGGCAGATGTTCTTGATCTATTCCCTAGTTCTATTACTTGTCTGTTATGATAATGCACCTATTACACACACTTCAAGCCATTTGGGGCTAAGGGAAAGATTCAAAGTACATTTACAGTAAGAGCAAAATAAATTTTCCAGGTGATTAGAAAACATTTTATCACGGTTAAGTAAAATAATTTTTTGCTTTAATAGTGATACATATTAAACAGAACTTTTATAATCTATGGTATGTTAGAGTCAATGAAACAGCAGGGTTAGGTGAGAAAAAGAAGGTAAAGTGCTTTGTAAATGACAGAAGTCAATATAAATTAAAAATATGATAATGATTCTATGTCTTTTAAGCTGAAAGGAATTTGTCAAAGTTCCTACAAAATCACTGGGAAGACAAAAAAAGGAGGTTCTAGACATTGCCTTTCAGGATGCCACTGTAGCACTGGGCTATCAAGACATTTGCAATCTCTGCGACAGTCAGACTGTTAGGACATCAGGAAGTCATGTCTGCAAGTATTAAGTCCCAAAACATTGTCTTAAGTACAATCCAGAGATTAGGAGACTATTGTTCACTGCAGAGTCAGCCACAAATCAGATAAAAAGATGCCTCATACCACATGACCTGCTTCTCCACAAACACAAAACTAATGACAGGTAATAGGGACCTGTGTTAACACAGTCACAGAAACACCCACTGCTTCTGTGACCATGCTGGACAGCAAGAAATGGGAGAAGCAAGAGAAAGACAACCTCAGATTCACATTTTCCCCTGTGTCTCATGGAGTACATCTAACCAGTGAAATTTAAGTCATACCTAGAACCTTGGCTGCAAGGAAGCTTAAATGGAGTTCTTAGTTTTTCAGCATCTGAACATAAGGAGGCATACGAGGATGGTGGTGGTTCAGTCACTAACTGGTGTCCAACTCTTGCAACCCAATGGATTGCAGCCTGCCAGGCTCCTCTGTCCACGGAAATTTCCAGGCAAGAATACTGGAATGGGTTACCATTTCCTTCTGCAGGGGATCTTTCCGACCCAGGGATTAAACTCAGGTCTCCTGCTTTGCAGGTAGTCTCCTGCATTGCAGGAGAATTCTTTACTGACTAAGCCAACAGGGAAGCACAGTATATGAGGATGAGGAAAGAATAAATGTACAGGGGCAATTCAGGGCATCTAGGGAATATCAGAAGACCATGTCTTTCTCCCACCCTTAAGATGAGAAGAGCTACCAGTAATAGTCTTCTTTAAAATCCATCCCAGAGCTGAGAAGGTAAAAAATCAAAATGACTTAAATTCCAAAACGTGACAAACCCTTCTCAGAAGAAGAGAGACCATTGGTTGTTTTAATTCTGGAGGAGGAGGAATTAAATTTAATTATATCAAGAGGAGGAATCCACATCGATGGGGTATGGAGAAACCTGCCAAACTCCAACAAACTACAAATAGCCACATGCGAACTAACACAATGGACTGGAGTCTTAGGAACTCGTCACAGGGTCCGAATCTGCATCCACCCACCAGCACTTTCCCAGGAGCTTCACTGATGCATGGGCTGACATATCAAAGCCTGGGATGGGAAAAGAGAGTTGGAAGAAACCCCTCTAGGGTGCTCCAGTCCTGCCTGCTCCTAGTTCAGCCAGAAAGAAGCCAATTGCAGGCAGTAAGAGAGTCAGAACTATGAGTAATCTCTCCAAGGCACTTCAGATCTCTACCAAGTGCATTCCAGAGGCCCTTCACAGTCTGGGGATAGCGCATCAGAGTGGAGAGACTTCCAAAGGAACATAAGGCCAGGGGTGGAATGATAGAGCAAAGAGGAGTCCCCACAGAATTACAAGTCCTAAGAGAATACATGGGAAATTTAGAGAAATGTTCAGTCTAGAGTTTAAAGTTTATCTCTCTAGGATAGTAAGCACATAAATGAGAGTGGTAGGGTGTGTTTTAAAGTTTTTATAAGTAACATCTGTATACTACAAAAATTAATTATGATAACCATCAGTTGGTAGATGTCTACATTGGACATGGATTCAGAAAAACATTATTCCTAGGTGGATATTTGGTGTAAGGGCTTTACAAGAGGCTTTAAATTCACTCTAGAATCAACATGGAGAAAAAGAGACTCATACCGTCCAGCAACAACCTACATTCTAAAGGCATTCTGAACACCAAGCTCCACCACCAGCATCCACTCCAGTATCTGAACATGCTGATTACTCATCAATCGTCTATTGAGACCTTACTAGGTATTTTCCTGGTAGTTCAGCTGGTAGAGAATCTTACTGCAATGCAGGAGACCTGGGTTTGATCCCTGGTTTGGGAAGATCCCCTGGAGGGGGACAAGGCAACCCACTCCAGTATTCTTGCCTGGAGAATCTCATGGACAGAGGATCCTGGTGGGCTTCAGTCCATGGGGTCACAAAGGGTCAGACACAACCGAGCAACTAACCACAGCACAACATTAGGTACACAGCAGAACATGAGACACTTCAGAAACCGCATGCAAAAAGGAACAGGATACTGATTCTGGCTCAGGGAAATTACTTTGCCTCTTAACGTCCTATAATTGAGACTTCCACACTCTAGGAAAAAACAATCAAGTGAATAATAATGTGTTCACTCAACACTATCTAGCAAAGATTTCAATGATCTTTTCTCAGAGCCAAGAGGAAAATATCTCAACATGGTACATTCTACTACATATGTTCTTGGGTGTCAAGTGGGTAAAAATCAGTCAGTCATAAGTAATATGTCATGATCATTAGCACCTCCTCCTTTTCAAATACCATTTCAACTACATTTCTGGGTGAGGGCCCTCCTTTTGCTTCATAGACAACTGCCTTCTCACTGTTACCCTCTATGATGGAAAGAGAAAGCTCTGGTCCCTTCACTGACTTATAAGGGCACTAATGCCATCTTGTGATCACTATGCTTATGAAATCATCTTAACCTAATGGCTTCCACTGTGGCTCAGCTGGTAAAGAATCCGCCTGCAATGTGAGAGACCTGGGTTCGATCCCTGGGTTGGGAAGATCCCCTGGAGAAGGGAAAGGCTACCCACTCCAGTATTTTGGCCTGGAGAATTTCACAGACTGTATAGTCCGTGGGGTCGCAGAAAGTCAGAAACAATGGAGCAACTTACACTTTCACTATTCAGTGACCTCCCACAGGCCCCGCCTCCAAATAACATCACCCTGGGGATTAAGACTTTAACATCCTCATTTGGAGGAATACAAACAATCAGTCCCCAGCATAGATGAAAGATATTTATTAGTTGTGGGACCAAGAAGGAGTCTAGGAAGCCAAAGAAGCTTGGGAACATAGTAAGATCATGAACGACACTGTTCAAACTCACAGAAAAGCAGTTCTGGGAAGATTAAAGGTTCAGCCTTCTAGTTATTGCATTCTAATGTAACTTCTATGTGTTAATATCTTGCAGACAGCTAGAAATAATATTATGAAATTCAGATGACAAAACTACATCGGAGACAGAGTTTTGAATGACTGAGTTGGCACTGTGAGGGTAGGTAAGATCTTTGTGCTCAAGGTTGGAACCTAAGGAATGCTCATGGAGCAAGAGAATTAAGTTGCCATTGAAAAAGACCAAGGAGTGATTGCAATAAGAAATAACCAGAATAAAATGATGTCATAGGAACCACAAGAAAAAGGTGCAGCAGAATAATCACAACCAATAACAACTGAGAAGTGTATATTGCATTGGCTACTAGATGGTATCAACAGAACATTGCCACCCTCCTCTCAGAGTCTAGAAAGTAGGGAAGTGCAGAAAAAGTAGAGACTTGTCAGAGAATTAGACTATAATCATTAAAAAGGCTGTATATTCAGATGGCTCTGGCTTTGAATCCTGGCTCAGTCCTTCATTTTTGATGTGACCTAATTAATTTTTCTACATGGCAGTTTCCCATCTGTAAAATGGAAATGATACTAATTATATATAACTGTTATGAAGCATTCATAAAATGATAGATAGTAAGGCGCTTAATACATACCAAATATTTAATAATCAATATAAATTACTAGTACTAGCATATCAAATTTGCAGCTTTATAAGACATGATTATACCTACTAAGGAGATCAGCCCTGGGATTTCTTTGGAAGGAATGATGCTAAAGCTGAAACTCCAGTACTTTGGCCACCTCATGCGAAGAGTTGACTCATTGGGAAAGACTCTGATGCTGGGAGGGATTGGGGGCAGGAGGAGAAGGGGACAACAGAGGATGAGATGGCTGGATGGCATCACTGACTCGATGGACGTGAGTCTGAGTGAACTCCGGGAGTTGGTGATGGACAGGGAGGCCTGGCGTGCTGCGATTCATGGGGTCGCAAAGAGTCGGACACAAGTGAGCGACTAATCTGATACCTACTAATGGGCACAAGATTAAGAGAAAAACAATGTTTTAAACTTTGAAATTGAGCATGTTTATAGACTATTGACTTGATGTTTGTAGAAATAGACCTTGTAATTGATCAAGTACAGTCCTGGAGGATATAAAAGAACGAAATCAAAAATACAAATGACAAATTAGAGTATATATATATATTTTTAAGTTTAAAAATTTTTATTTATTTTTTAATTGAAGGATAATCGCTTTACAGAATTTTGTCGTCTTCTGTCAAACCTCAACATGAATCAGCCATAGGTATACATATATCCCCTCCCTTTTGAACCTCCCTCCCATCTCCCTCCCCATCCCACCCCTCTAGGTTGATACAGAGCCCCTGTTTGAGTTTCCTGAGACATACAGTAAATGCCCATTGACTATTTTATATATGGTAATATAATTTTCCATGTTACTATTTAGAATTGTCTACAAGTGTGTATGTATGAGAGAGCTATAGTGTGGGAGAAGAATCGAAGAGAGGAAAAAGATAACGGAAGATGAGCGAGTTCCACCCAGTTAGTAAAATTATGGAGAAAGTCAGGTTAACACTTCCCAAGGGACCAATCTATAGGAGGAACTAAAATGTCACTGGAGAACATTATTTTTACCTGAACTTCTTGCAAAAAGAGACTGCAGTATTCTACATGACAAGGAGGCAACTTTGATCGCTCCTTGAGGTGGGGAAAAGTGAGACAGCAAGTTTTCGCAGCTAGCAAGGCTCAAGCACAAGTGCTCACAACAAAAGGTGACTAAACTACTTTCTATAAAGGGGAGTGTCTGATGACATACAGAGGTTGCTCTGCCTAGTGGGGTGTGCAAGGCTGAGGCCATCAGGAATTGCAAGGAATAACAGGGAAGCTGAGCTCGGCATCAGTCCTTCCCTCCTCCTTCACCAGTCTAAACAACACTGGTTTGAAAGCCTCCATGTCATCAGTCTCTGTGAGGTGCTCACATCTTGGCCTTGGTTAGGAATGGAAATGATCTAGTGAGAATCCGGGTAATGAGGTGGAGGTTAGGGTATTTGAAGAGTGGTGGAAGTGATGATAGATTCTGTGAGAAATGTGAAACCAACAGGCAGGGAAGATAGAAACTGTGCAAGGGGCTGATAGAATGAGAGAAAAGGGAAAGACCAAGTGACTAGAATTCTCTATAAGGTCATGTATGTTTCTCTTCCTTTTCTTTAATGCCTTCCATTTTACCAATTCTTTATGCTGACTTTGAAACTCTGCCCTTCTTCCTTGCCTCTTCCTTCCTATCTTCCCCACTCTGCATCACCTTTAGCCTTTATCGTAGTTCAATATTCCCCTGAGAGCATTGCTTTGTTAGCTCTGGAGGTAAACGCTGGCATATTTGATCTTATTGGCAGGATATTATGCTTCTCATTACAGTGGGGGGGGGGGCATGTATATAAGTCCCAATGTCTATGATCAAAAAATGGAGTCCAAAGGATTTAGATATGCTACACTTTCCACGTGTACACAAGTTTTCTCTTCTATTTTGCACTAGAGAACTACAGTCAGCACCGTTTGTAAACTTTATCACAGCTTGTTCAGTCCATCCAGTACAAAAGAATTCAAGCAGATGGCTTTAAATATGCATAGTCAAGCCAGAGTATTAACTTCAAAATAAGACATTTCCTAGGAATAATGACTGTTGTAGTTAATGACCTGTAGCACGGCTTGGTCCATCAGCTCCTCCCAGCTGGTTGATACTCCCGAGGAACTGTCCAATGTCTCAGTCATTATTGATTAATTAGTCCATCTTTCCTGGATGTGTCTGTGCTTTTGTGACATCACACCTCCAACAGCTGTGTTCAGTTATCCACTAACCAAATACTGTGGTCTCATTTCAGCTCCTTCTAAACCAGCACTGAGTGATGCTCTAGTTTACTTTCACATAATTACAGGAACAAATGGAATGAGAATATAAAATGTGACTTCCAACACAATGCAGACTTTCTTTCTAAGGTAACTATCTACTAGCTCTGGGATACTAAAGAAGTTAATCTCTTTTGTACTTCATGTCTTTATGTCTAAAATGAGGATAATAATAACAGCTGCTATCATAGGAATCTCTTAAGAATTAAAAGACAAAGCAGAAAAAGCATACAGGACAATGTATGATAAATAGTAGGGCTTCCCTGGTGGCTCAGTGGTAAAGAACCTGCCTGCAATGCAGGAGATGTGGGTTTGATCCTCGGGTCAGGAAGATTCCCCTGAGGAAGGAAATATGGCCTCTATTATAATAATGATAGTAAAAATGATAGCATTCCATTTGATTATGACCTTTAAAAACTTCTTTTATGTATTATCGCATGTTGTTATCCAAACCACATGGCACATAAGTAGCTAAGAATATTATTGCCCCGCCTAACAGGAAAAGCTAAGAGAAACCAAGACTTGACTTAATCTAAACTCTCAAACTGCAGTAATTAATGCTCAGTCAACACTCTCCCATGACCTTGTGCTCATTTCACTTCCACAGTGGTTCTCAAGCCCCCCAGAGCCGCCCAGAAAAGCATGCCAGTGGGAACTCTCTTAACTCCCAGTTCCACCTGTACTAAAATGCACTGAAAGTGAAGGACAAAAGAGAACAGAGTGCGGATGTACAAAACTGTACCTAACAACTGCTCTTCTTCTTCATCAAAAGCCACCAAATGTGGCCACTGAAATTGAGAGACTGACATATACATACAACTATGTATAAAATAGATAGCTAATACGGACTTACCATCCCTGGAGAAGGAAATGACAATCCACTCCAGTATGATTGCCTGGAACATCTCATGGACAGAGGAGTCTGGTGGGTACAGTCTATGGGGTTGCAAGGGTCAGACACAACTTAGTGACTAAACCACCACCACCACCGCCAAGGACCTATTATTTAGCACAGGGACCTCTACTCAATACTCTGTAATGACCTAGATGGGAAAAGAATCTAAAAAAGAGAGGCTTTATGTATTTGTATAACTGATTCACTTTGCTGTATACCTGAAACTAACCCCACATTGTAAATCAATTATACTTCAATAAAAATTAACACCATCAACAACAAAAAGATGTGGCTACTGAAAGTGGTGAGCGACGGGGAAGAGAAATCATGAGGTCAGGTCAGGGTTCTGATGTTTTTTCAGACACCAATGGGTGCATGCAGACCAAAGAATTAAAATGCCTGGGGCAGGGATTGAGGCTGCAAACCCAATGGGAAGGCAGGAAGGAACCCAGCTGGCTGGGTGCCTCTGTGCTGGATTAAGGCAGAGCTTCCACTGATGGTTCCCCCGGAGGCAGCCATGGCCCCATGGGGAAAGCCATCTTGGGAGTAACAGTGCCCTTCAAAGTTGGAACGCTGTAATCTCTGCAGACCCTCCCCAGGTCCCTCCCCTCTCACTTTCATGTCATCTTACTTTGCCTCTATAAAATCAGGTAGAAGAAATAACAGCCTAGAAACTGAAAAGATCAAACATGCCTCATTGAATGTGATCTGTTATATGAACTATTACAAGTCAATGGTCTGAGCATTCCTTTTTTTAATTTTCAAAATCTTATTATACCCTTTAATAGGGTTCTTTTGTACATAAAGATGATTCAGTGCTTTTAAGTACAAGATTCTTGCTGCTTATAAATATTAGCTAGAATCACACAAAGGGAGGAAATTATGAATGTGAAAATGTGAAAGTAATAGGCTTCTGATGAGACCATGGAGTTGTACATTTTCTTAGCCCTAGAAACAAAAACATACAGCTCTTTGTTATAAATACAATCATAATAATTCTCCCTTAGGTTATCATTTTAACATTTTTAAGCCAATATGTTGAAGGAAAACATGTTATAAAATATTTTTTGTGCCAATAATGTAAAATAGTGACACTGTTACTTTCACTGAAGTGTTTGAATATCGCCCTTCATTTAGAATGCCCTCCATATCTAAGTATCAGGTAGGGTCACAAAGGAATTATTGAACAACAAAAGCCTTGATTCCCATTTCAATTTCTACATGAAACTCCTGACAACTTGAAAGTATAATTGAAATAGGAAAATGAGGTTTGGTCCTAATAATGGCAGGAGAATTGTGCAGCCTGAAATTTCAAAATGTGAAAAACGTAATTTACTACCATAAATATCTAGAAAATTTGGATCTATACTAACTTGCTTTAGAAAGAAGGGAAACCTTAGGAAAATGTGCTGCCATGAAGATTTCTGTATTGCTTATCAAAGTGATTTCATAGTTAGCTTTGCCGTACTCAACATGCCCTTCTCTGAGAAACACCAGCCCAGGAACCGGCTCACTTCCAATAAAGCTGATGCAGTTGTTAGATGTACAGAGGTGCTCATAAGGATTCCAGAAGCAGTAATAGCATTTATGTGGCATGCTGGCAGAAGGGAAACTTTCATTTAGATGCTTCGGTCACCTAAGATTTACCAAAAAGCGATGGTGACACCAGAAACTGTCAAGATCAAAACAAAGCGATGTGGGATGCATTTTACATCAAGGCATGCCATCACCGTGCTGCAAGAGGCCCATGAGAACAGACCAGTTATACTTAGGAACATGTGAGTTTTCATGATGGGTCAGTCAGGGCCCACCAAACTCAGCCTTTTCCATTGAATAATATGTCAACTGATGATCTGTGTGAGAAGATAGCTTACTTCTCCATCATTAAGAGGAGAAGATTTTATATTCACTACTCCAACAGTGGCTTTATTCAATTGGCATAGGGTTTTTGCTTTTTTTTTTTTCAAATCATAGCATAACCGACTCGGTAGACATGAACGTGAGCAAATGCTGAAAGATAGTGGAAGACGGGGAAGCCTGTTGTGCTGTAGTCCACGGGGTCGCAAAGAGTCAGACATGACTTAGCGACTGAAGAACAATGACAAATAACCAGAGTAATGATACGAAAGGAACAAGTGGTCTGGTCCACACAACAGTCAGGAAAATAAGCCACAACTGTTCTGGATTTGGACACTATTCAATTGAGTTGACCATCCTCCTTGGAACACAACACCCACTACCTAGGGCATGAAATTTAGTACCTTTAGCCTGCTTTTCAAAAAAATAAAAATCATTAAGCTCTAAGTTCCCTAGATAATGTTGTGCATTGTACAAAATTTAGATTCCAGACTTAGATGAGGAAACAGGCATTTCTTCTGGTCAAAGATGAAAGAAGCACATCCTTCCTCTCTATGCCAATGCAGCACAAATTGAAGAGGCCACAAAAGTTGCTTTTCTTATCCCATATGCAACATTATGAGAAGATGCCAACTTGTGGGCCAACCTTCATCAACTTAATCCTGCTTATTCCTCATTCATGCCAGGGAGCCCCTGAAACAAAGAGATGGAACCCTTCTAAATGGAGACTGTGTCCTCATTGGCAGAAAGCATGCTGGCAGAGTCAAAGGGCAGACACTGCATCTTCATCTGCTCTCAAAAGAAGTGACTTATTTATGCGAGACACCGATTAACTCCCTACCCGGCAATGTAAGTGAACCAGAACTGCAAAAATGTATAAGGAGACACATTGTTTGGGGGACATTTGAAGACATTAACCTTTACAAAAAGGGAAAAAAAGATAAAAAGAAAGGAAGAAGATTTCTTCACTGTTAAGGGCCTGGAAAATTGTCACAGAAATTTACCCTTAGCAAATCAGTCACTTTGAAAAGACAGTTCTTTTTCAAATTAGCCTAAATACCACCTTCTCTGGGGCCAATTTATACTTCATCTTTACCGTGACTGAAACCATGATTTTGATGCTGGCTGTGAAAAGTTTGCTTAAAATCTAAGGCAGAGGATATGAATGGACACAATAGTATAGGATTTATACTAAGGTTTAAAGCTTTGACTGGAGAAGGAAATGGCAACCCACTCCAGTATTCTCACCTGGAGAATTCCATAGACAGAGGAGCCTGGCAGACTACACAGGCCATGGGGTCGCAAAGAGTCAGATACGACTAACTATCACTCACTCACACTTAAAGCTTTGAACAAAGACTCTGGTCCCCTGCAGGAAGAGAAAGCCCTAATTGGCTAATTATTTGGGGACTCCTTCAAAGTAAGAAGAAGAAAGATCGAAAGGATGGGAAGAAAGGGAGGGACAGCCAGTCAAAAGAGCAGTATCTCCAAATCTAGAAGAAATAAGAACAAACTTAAAAGCAAAGGTAATTTTCATTTAAAAACTTTCTACCAAAGAGTCACATTCAATAGTTGCCTTTATTTATCTCAGTCATCCCCAGACCTTTCTCACTTGAAGCTCTGGGGAGATTTAAGGCTTAGTACCTTAGGATATATATACCCTTAGTAACTTAGGGTATATAACGAGAGGATTAATTTTTCTCCAGCGTCTGGAATACTAGTCACATACACCCTTGGGAGAATCAAGAAAATGGAGATTCAAGTAGTTTTCCATTTCTGTGATTCAAATGAAGAATTCAACCTAAAAGAAATAATTTTCTGTAATAGTGGTCCCCAAACATACAACCCCTCTCCCTCTCTCTTTCTCTCCACCCTCCACCCTGCTTTATTACAGTCAACCTAAACCTAAATAATCTACTCTTTGTGACCCCATGGACTGTAACCAGCCAGACTCCTCTGTCCATGGGGTTTTTCTAGCAAGAATGCTGGAGTGGCTTGCCATTTCCTCCTCTAGAGGATCTTCCTGACCCAGGGACTGAACCTCTGTCTTCCGCATCTCCTGCATTGGCAGGTGGAATCTTTACCACTGAGCCACTGGGAAGCCCAAATAAGCCCCACTTTCTCTCAGCCCCATGACTTGGAATCCTTTCTACCCACATCCCTCCCCTCCCTTAAGGTTGCATCTCCCGGAATCTCTCCTGACCTCTCCCAGGCTGTTTCACACGCGTTCTTGCACCTCCCATGGTGCTCTATCCTAATTTCTAATTTTAGCACTCATCATTATGTTGCCATGAACTGTGTACTGTCTGTTTCTCCCCTTCTTTGAGTCCAGGGGAAGCAGCTTAGTTTTGCAACTCCCGATGACTGATTTGTTTCTCAAATAAGAGGTGTTTAAAAGTGTCTACTGTTTTATTTTAAACAATTTTATCTATAATACCAGCCTAAAAGCATCTTAATGGAAGAAAAAGCCATAATATCATTTGATATTCCAAATGTTTAATTATCTTTATAATCTGTCAAAATGGCTGTGAAATTCTACTCCACTCAAGAGTCTGAGGAGTCCTTGGAAGAATTTATGGTCTTCTTTAAAGGCTTCTGTACAACAAAGGAAACTATAAACAGGGTGAAAAGACAGCCTTCAGAATAGGAGAAAATAATAGCAAATGAAGCAACTGACAAACAACTAATCTCAAAAATATACAAGCAACTCCTGCAGCTCAATTCCAGAAAAATAAACCACCCAATCAAAAAATGGGCCAAAGAACTAAATAGACATTTCTCCAAAGAAGACATACATCCTTCTTTGGCAGGATTTACATCCTTCCAAAGGATGATGGCTAACAAACACATGAAAAGATGCTCAACATCACTCATTATCAGAGAAATGCAAATCAAAACCACAGTGAGGTACCATTTCACGCCAGTCAGAATC
>NW_011495043.1:2669628-2673530 GCF_000754665.1 Bison bison bison | reverse complement strand
TGAGGTGGATGAAACTGGAGCCTATTATACAGAGTGAAGGAAGCCAGAAAGAAAAACACCAATACAGTATACTAATGCATATATATGGAATTTAGAAAGATGGTAATGATAATCCTGTATGCGAGACAGCAAAAGAGACACAGATGTATAGAACAGTCTTTTGGACTCTGTGGGAGAGGGAGAGGGTGGGATGATTTGGGAGAATGGCACTGAAACATGTATAATATCATATAAGAAACTAATCACCAGTCCAGGTTCGATGCATGATACAGGATGCTCAGGGCTGGTGCACTGGGATGACCCAGATGGATGGTATGGGCAGGGAGGTGGGAGCGGGGTTCAGAATGGGGAACATGTGTACACCTGTGGTGGATTCATGTTGATGTATGGCAAAACCAATACAATATTGTAAAGTAATTAGCCTCCAATTAAAATAATTAAATTTAAATTAAAAAAAAAAGAAATATATTGCTTAAGTGAAAAAAAAAGAAGAATTTATGGTCTTGTACATGTATTTGCTAAGTAAATACTGAATAAATGAATGACTAAACAAATGAATGAATGAAATATATAGGATATGTGAAAATTAATATATTGGATCCTAGGCATTTCAAAACAATTTTCAAAAAAAGTAAAGGAATAAAAAAATAAAACATCTTTGCTTTATATTTTTTGTAGTTTAATTGCTTTGTATTTTGTAACTACAAATTTGTAATTTATAATTTTCTATAAACATTTTTATCTAATAAAATGTTAAGGTCCTTTATATCTTAGACCACATCACAGATTATTGGATATACCCAGCATTCTAAGCACAATGATCAACATAGAACGAGAGCTTCATAAATTCATTAATAGCAGCATTAAAGTGAAATAAATTCTTTTTTTTTTATAAATGGTCTATTGAATTGCTTCCCATGTAAAGAGTATTTGCTTCTAACACACTCTCAAATAATACTTGCTATTTTGATCATCTCACAACTCACACCACATCTAGAAATTACAGTAAGTTAATTATAATATGGATATGTCACCATTCCTGCCCTGCAGAAGTAATGAGAAAATAATAAGGAAGGCAAGAATGACCTTCAGTGGACAACAAATGTCAGGTTAAGGAACTGTGTCTTAATTTAACAGGAAGTGAGGGAGCTTTTTAAAAAGGCTTTTAAACAAACTTTTGGATAAAATACACACTTATATTCAAGAGAGCCGGAAAAGTTCACATGACAACGTTTCACCTAAAACTCCTAAGAATATCAGTTGGTTCCACAGAAATCATTGTGCAACATCATTACGGGGAACAGAGACCTGGAGCCACAGCATCTGAGTTCAGGACCCAGCAAAGCCGCTTACTGGCTGGATAACCGTGGGAGGTCTCACACTCCTGGGCCACTGTAGTTTCTCCATCTCTAAGACAGAGACAGAAATAAAACCTGCCTTATAGAATTACTGTGACAATTAACTGAGATACTATGCGTAAAACACCTACTAGTGACTAGCATAGAATAGATGCATGTAAATAAATGCATGTTAGTAATTAATATAATTGTAGGGACTCATATCTGAAAAGTATTTAGGTATCAAAAAGAGGATTAAATTCAGAGGAAATGGAGATTTTTAACGTAGGAGGTTCACTGTTACTTTTCCCCAAATGTTCATTTCTCACTTCCTGTCCCCTAGAGGCTGTCTCTTCTATGCGCCAGGAAAACTTGAGAGGATGAGAATAGGAATGGAAGGTTTTATTTAATGAAATTCCAACCAAAAAATTACTTACAAGCATTCAGAAAGAGAAAAAAATATGGGAAACCCAAACCAAAACAAAACAAAAAATCAAAATGGAAGAGCTGCCCAAGGGACAAGAAGGTTCCTCATAAAAAGAGAAATCCATCAAAGTCCATTTTCCTTCTGTTGGCCCCTCCCCGTGTGCTCTCGGGCCAGCATCCATGTACACAGCATCCGTCTGGAAGTGTGCACTTCACAACCCAGCACCGAGACCAGATGGCACAGCATGGAGACTTCATTCCTGGTTGCAAATGATTTCGTAAATCAGAAGAGGAAACCTTCTGAGTGAACGTGATTTCCTAACAGGATTAAGCACACCCGGGGCTCCGACCCAAAAGATAAAAGAAAACCAACTGCCTCGGTGCACCCACTACATGTCTGGTCTTATTTGCAGAATACACCAGAGAAACATTTGAGATGATAGTTTCAGATTAAGAAAAAGAACGTAGCCAGGGAATGGAGAGGCACATAGAGAAATGGTGATGGCGTAGCATCTGACTTCTCACTGCAAAGCCCTGAATGAAGAAATTCCTTCATTAAGAAAATATTTACTGAGGGTTTATCATACAGAACACAGTTTATCTAGGTAGCAAGCAGTAGTAGACAAACACCTCTGCCTTCTTGGCACCTATGTTCTAGATAAGGGAAGACACAATCCCATGGCAAACAAGTGAATTATCATATATTATATTGATGAGGAAAAGTCTGAAGATTAAGGGGAAATGAAAAAATAGTACAGCCACTTTAGAAAACCCTGGAGAAGGAAATGGCAACCCACTCCAGTATTCTTGCCTGGAGAATCCCATGGACGGAGGAGCTTGGTGGGCTACAGTCCACGGGTCGCAAAGAGTCGCACACGACTGAGCGACTTCACTTTCACTTTCACTTTAGAAGACAGTCTGGTGGTTTCTCACAAAAGTAAACATACCCTTATCAAACGATTCAGAAGTCATGTCCCTTGATATTTACCCAAGGGAGTTGCAAACCTATAGCCACACAAAACCCAGCACGTGGATGTTTCCAGAACCTTTATTCATAATTGAAGAAATTTGTAAGTGATCAAGATGTTGTTTAGTAGACAAATGAATAAATAAACTTTAGTACATCCAAATAATGGAATACTATCCAGCACTAAAAAGAAATAAGCTCTCAAGCCATGAAAAACTAGGGAGGAAACTTAAATGCATATTACTAGTGAAAGATGATAGTTTGAGAAAGTGACATACTGTATGATTCCAACTGCATGACATTCTAGAAAAGGCAAAACTATGGAGACAGTGAAAAATATCAGTGGTTGCCAGGGGTTGGAGGGAGAGAAGAAATGAATAGTTGGAGTACAGAGGATTTTTCAGAGTAGTGAAATACTCTAATGATGGATACATCATACATTTGTCCATCCATAGGCTGTGCAACACCAACAGTGACTGTTGTGAAGTCTAGATTTGGGGTGGTAATGATGTGCGTGGAGGTTCATCAACTGTAACAAATGTACCAGTCTGGTGGGGAGTGGTGATAATAAGGGAGGTAAGATATGAGTGGGCTTAGGAGTTCATAGCAAATTTCTGTACTTTCCTCTTAATTTTGCTTTGAGCATTCAGTTCAGTTCAGTTCAGTCGTTCAGTCATGTCCGACTCTTTGCGACCCCATGAATCTCAGCATGCCAGGCCTCCCTACCCATCACCAACTCCCGGAGTTCACTCAGACTCACATCCATCGAGTTGGTGATGCCATCCAGCCATCTCATCCTCTATCGTCCCCTTCTCCTCCTGCCCCCAATCCCTCCCAGCATCAGAGTCTTTCCCAATGAGTCAACTCTTCGCATGAGGTGGCCAAAGTACTAGAGTTTCAGCTTTAGCATCATTCCTTCCAAAGAACACCCAGGGCTGATCTCCTTCAGAATGGACTGGTTGGATCTCCTTGCAGTCCAAGGAACTCTCAAGAGTCTTCTCCAACACCACAATTCAAAAGCATCAATTCTTCGGTGCTCAGCTTTCTTCACAGTCCAACTTTAACATCCATACATGACCACTGGAAAAACCATAGCCTTGACTAGACAGACCTTTGTTGGCAAAGTAATGTCTCTGCTTTTCAATATGCTATCTAGGTTGGTCATAACTTTC
>NW_011495043.1:2666177-2669268 GCF_000754665.1 Bison bison bison | reverse complement strand
CTGCATATAAGTTAAATAAGCAGGGTGATAATATACAGCCTTGACGTACTCCCTTTCCTATTTGGAACCAGTCTGTTGTTCCATGTCCAGTCCTAACTGTTGCTTCCTGACCTGCATACAAATTTCTCAAGAGGCAGATCAGGTGGTCTGGTATTCCCATCTCTTTCAGAATTGTCACAGTTTATTGTGATCCACACAGTCAAAGACTTTGGCATAGTCAATAAAGCAGAAATAGATGTTTTTCTGGAACTCTCTTGCTTTTTCCATGATCCAGCAGATGTTGGCAATTTGATCTCTGGTTCCTCTGCCTTTTCTAAAACCAGCTTGAACATCGTTAAGTGGCTTTAAAAACTGTCTTTAAAAAAGGTTAAGGGGCGCTGTAAATGTGGCAATCATCAATGACTCCTCAGTCACCAGTGTATAGAGCCAAAACCACCTGGTGGGTTCATAAAGATACAGCAAAGTGAGGGTTCCCATAAGAGGAATGGAAATCAGAAGAGTATGCCTCTCAAAGGTAAGCAAGAAAGATTCTTTTTCCGATATAAATAACTTTTAATAAAAAATGTACATGTATAAAATATAAAAAGCATTAAGAATACAGTCAATGAATTGTGGCGAATTTATCACACCCATGTAAACCCATAGATGTAAAGGATGCTATACATGCCACTGAAATTCGTTTTGGGGGAGTAAGACATTTATCCCTTCAGTTGTCAAGAGTGTTGGTTCCTCAGAACTCACATCTGAGTGGCTCTTGGCCAAAATTGACTGTCTTTTTTTAGGTTATACAGCCTCTCTGGGACAGAACTTATCCAACGACAGGTTGACAAATGAGTACAAAGGCCCAATGCTCTTTCCTTGAATAAGACAAATCTCAAAGGTAAAGGTTGAGGAAGAAGTTTTTTAAGGAGCGATCCAGTGTTAGTCACATCAGAGCCAAAGTGGCTTGCCCAGGTAACACAGCAGGCTTCAATCCATGTTTACTGGGTGACTGGATTAATTTCATAAACCCAATTCAAATCATAAACTTCCTCAAGATCGTCTGGCCCACCAAACACTAAAATGTTTGGAATACAGTTTTAATTAATGACAGCTGAGACACCTTTGAGACATCCCAAATGTGGCTCAGACGGTAAAAAAATCTGCCTGCAATGCAGGAGACTTTGGTTCGATCCCTAGGGTGGGAAGATTCGCTGGAGAAGGGCATGGCAACCCACTCTAGTATTCTTGCCTGGAGAATCCCATGGACAGAGGAGCCTGGTGGGCTACAGTCCATGGGGTTGCAGAGAGTTGGATAGGACTGAGGCAACGGAGCACACACGCACAGACATGCACTCTGACATGCATGTTTATGGATTTTCTTCATTGAACCTCCCTGACCAAAATATGAGTTTGCTATTACTCTTACATACATTTTACAGATAATATTGAAATAGGACATAATTTGTTGTTATTTAGTCACTAAATCATGTCTGACTCTTTCTGTGTTCCCATGGACTATAGCCCATCAGGCTTCTCTGTCCAAGGGATTTTCCAGGCAAGAATACTGGGGCAGGTTGCCATTTCCTTCTCCAGGGGATCTTCCTGACCCAAGATCGAACCAGCATCTCCTACACTGGCAGGTGGATTCTTTACCACTGAGCCACCTGGGAAGCCCAGGACATGATTTCAGTTCAGTTCAGTTCAGTCGCTCAGTCGTGTCTGACTCTTTGCGACCCCGTGAATCGCAGCACGCCAGGCCTCCCTGTCCATCACAAACTCCCAGAGTTCACTCAAACTCATGTGCATCGAGTCTGTGATGCCATCCAGCCATCTTATCCTCTGTCGTCCCCTTCCCCTTCTGCCCCCAATCCCTCCCAGCATCAGGGTCTTTTCCAATGAGTCAACTTTTCACATCAGGCAGCCAAAGTATTGGAGTTTCAGCCTCAGCATCAGTCCTTCCAAAGAACACCCAGCACTGGTCCCCTTTAGGATGGACTGGTTGAATCCCTTGGACATAATTTAGATGGGGTCAAAACAAATGGAACTGCAATTCCAACCCAGGGAGTCAAGTTCCAGGAATACTACTCAAAGCACAATTTGAAAACAAGTTTAGTCAAGGAAGCATAGGAAACAAGGCATCTGAGGGAGCTTAGTGCTAAAAAATTATAGCCCAAATCAATCAATCAACTCCTCAAAAAGCTTTGCCCCCCAAATCAATGGATTGTGTCAGTAAGTGGAATACAGGCGAGAGTATTAGTGGTAAAATCCTTTGCACATCTGAGACTAACTGATACTGTGTAGACATTAGAAAGACATTGATTAGCTAAGAAGGCAAATGTCTTAATTGATAAACCTGTTAAGAAATACAGAAGTTTTGCAAATAAGATCATCTGTACCATTTTTCTAAATTCTACATATGTGCACTAATATACAATAGTTGTTTTTCTCTTTCTGACTTATTTCCCTCAGTTTGACAATCTCTTGGTCCATCCATGTCACTACAAATGACCCAAACTATAAAATGGGTAACTTAGGGGAACCTACTGTATAGCACAGGGAACTCTACTGAAAGCTGTGGTGACTCAAATGGGAAAGAAATCTGAAAAAGAGGGGCTATGTATGTACATATGGCTGATTCACTTTGTTGTACAACAGAAAGTAACACAAAAGCATAAAGCAACTAAACTCCAATAAAAATTCATTTAAAAACAAAAAGAAACATCTATTACTGCTTTATTGACTATGTCAAAGCCTTTGACTGTATGGATCACAATAAACTGTGGAAAATTGTGATCAGATCAGATCAGTCGCTCAGTCGTGTCCGACTCTTTGCGACCCCATGAATCGCAGCATGCCAGGCCTCCCTGTCCATCACCAACTCCCGGAGTTCACTCAGACTCACATCCATCGAGTCAGTGATGCCATCCAGCCATTTCATCCTCTGTCATCCCCTTCTCCTCCTGCTCCCAATCCCTCCCAGCATCAGGGTCTTTTCCAATGAATCAACTCTTCTCATGAGGTGGCCAAAGTTCTGGAGTTTCAGCTTTAGCATCATTCCTTCCAAAGAAATCCCAGGGCTGATCTCCTTCAGAATGGACTGGTTGGATAT
>NW_011495043.1:2665336-2666077 GCF_000754665.1 Bison bison bison | reverse complement strand
CTGCTTTTCAATATGCTATCTAGGTTGGTCATAACTTTCCTTCCAAGGAGGAAGCGTCTTTTAATTTCATGGCTGCAGTCACCATCTGTAGTGATTTTGGAGCCCAGAAAAATAAAGTCTGACACTGTTTCCACTGTTTCCCCATCTATTTCCCATGAAGTGGTGGGACCGGATGCCATGATCTTCGTTTTCTGAGTGTTGAGCTTTAAGCCAACTTTTTCACTCTCCACTTTCACTTTCATCAAGAGGCTTTAGATGGGAATACCAGACCACCTGACCTGCCTCTTGAGAAACCTGTATGCAGGTCAGGAAGCAACAGTTAGAACTGGACATGGAACAACAGACTGGTTCCAAATAGGAAAAGGAGTACGTCAAGGCTGTATATTGTCACCCTGATTATTTAACTTATATGCAGAATACATCATGAGAAATGCTGGGCTGGAGGAAGCACAAGCTGGAATCAAGATTGCCGGGAGAAATATCAATAACCTCAGATATGCAGATGACACCACCCTTATGGCAGAAAGCAAAGAAGAACTAAAGAGCCTCTTGATGAAAGTGAAAGAGGAAGTGAAAAAGTTGGCTTAAAGCTCAACATTCAGAAAACGAAGATCATGGCGTCTGGTCCCCTCACTTCATGTCAAATAGATGGGGAATCAGTGGAAACAGTGGCTGACTTTATTTTGGGGGGCTCCAAAATCACTGCAGATGATGATTGCAGCCATGAAATTAAAAGACGCA
>NW_011495043.1:2664818-2665236 GCF_000754665.1 Bison bison bison | reverse complement strand
TCCCCTTCTCCTCCTGCTCCCAATCCCTCCCAGCATCAGGGTCTTTTCCAATGAATCAACTCTTCTCATGAGGTGGCCAAAGTTCTGGAGTTTCAGCTTTAGCATCATTCCTTCCAAAGAAATCCCAGGGCTGATCTCCTTCAGAATGGACTGGTTGGATATCCTTGCAGTCCAAGGGACTCTCAAGTCTTCTCAACACCACAGTTCAAAAGCATCAATTCTTCGGCGCTCAGCCTTCTTCATAGTCCAACTTTCCCATCCATACATGACCACAGGAAAAATCATAGCCTTGACTAGACGAAACTTTGTTGGCAAAGTAATGTCTCTGCTTTTCAATATGCTATCTAGGTTGGTCATAACTTTCCTTCCAAGGAGGAAGCGTCTTTTAATTTCATGGCTGCAGTCACCATCTGTAGTG
>NW_011495043.1:2661142-2664718 GCF_000754665.1 Bison bison bison | reverse complement strand
ACAGATTTTGGGGGGCTCCAAAATCACTGCAGATGATGATTGCAGCCATGAAATTAAAAGACGCTTACTCCTTAGAAGGAAAGTTATGACCAAACTAGACAGCATATTAAAAAGCAAAGACATTACTTTGCCAACAAAGGTCCCTTTGGTCAAGGCTATGGTTTGTCCAGTGGTCATGTATGGATGTGAGAGTTGGACTATAAAGAAAGCTGAGCACTAAAGAATTGATGCTTTTGAACTGTGGTGTTGGAGAAGACTCTTGAGAGTCCCTTGGACTGCAAAGAGATCCAACCACTCCATCCTAAAGGAGATTAGTCCTGGGTGTTCATTGGAAGGACTGATGTTGAAGCTGAAACTCCAGTACTTTGGCCACCTGATGCGAAGAGCTGACTCATTGGAAAAGACCCTGATGCTGGGAAAGATTGAGGGCAGGAGGAGAAGTGGACGACAGAGGATGAGATGGTCGGATGGCATCACCAACTCAATGGACATGGGTTTGGGTGGACTCCAGCAGTTGTGATGAACAGGGACGCCTGGCGTGCTGCGATTCATGGGGTCGCAAAGAGTCTGACACGACTGTACTACTGAACTGAACGGAAAAAAAAAAAAAAGAAATACTGAACAGGGAATCTTCTTGCTGGTTTTCCTAGTGGCTGAATCAATTCACATTCCCACTAACCACGTATGAGAGTTCCCTTTTCTCCAAGGCTCTCCAGCACTTATTATTCTTGCTTTTCTGATAACAGCCATTGTAAGGGTCATGAGGTGGTATCTCATTGTGCTTTTGATTTGTATTTCCCTAGTAATTAATGAAGGAGTAGGAAATGGCAACCCACTCCAGTATGCTGCCTGGGAAATCCCATGGAGAGAGAAGCCTGGCAGGCTAGAGTCTATGGGATTGCAAAAGAGTCAGACACAACTTAGCAACCAAAAACAACAACACTCAGTGGCGTTGAACATATTTTCATGTGCCTGTTGGCCACCTGTATGTCTTCTTTGGAAAAATGTCTATTCTGATCCTCTGCTCGTTTTTTAATCAGGTTGTTTGATTTTTTTGTTTGTTTTCAACTTGTATGACTTCTTTAAGGGGAAAGCAGCAGATTCAAAAACATTATTACTTGAGATGCCACTAGCAGACAGGTAAATGCTGGCACAGAAGCCAAGTCAAAGCAGGTCAGGTGCTCAGAAGGGCTGGCCTCATGCCTCCATTGCTGGAGCCATCAATGTGCCCAGCACACACTTGGTAAAGGGAAACTGTGGCAGGAACAGCCAGGGGTAAACCCAAGAATAAGGAAATAGGCCACATATGCTGCACAAACTTCAGTTGCCCAAAGCTTTTACAGAGAATGCTTGTAAATGGGAACTGAACAAGTGTACTCAGGAAACCAGATCAATGAGAGATAAACTACTGTAAATTCTTTCTGTTTTTGACCAGCTGTGACAGGAGAAACCCGTGTAGGCAATGTTTTCTTAGCAAGAGAAACAGCTTGCCCCAGGGAGATATCTCAGAGAAATGTTCCATTTGAACCAGTATGTCCTGTCCTATTTAAAATATGTTTCCAGCAAATCCTTAACCTTACATCTCGTGCAAATAATAAAACCCAGGAGAACCTCCTGCTCTCTTCCTCTTTTCAACCAAAGACCACGTGTAACTGCTAAGCCTGTCTCCTTTTAACTGTTAAATAGAATTATGTTTTACTTAATTACTTAGCACTTTATAGCATACGAACCGCTTTCACAAATATTAGGATGCTTAATCCTCTAATGCCAGTTGTTTCTAGTTCCACTTTCCAGAATACAAAAACAGAGTTCCTAGTTCATCTACCTTGGGCCAGAATTCAGACCAAAGCTTCATTTTGTCTAAGTGAAAGTGAAAGTCGCTCAGTCGTGTTCAACTTTTTGCAACCTCATGCACTATTCATTCCACGAAATTCTCCAGGCCAGAATACTGGAGTCAGTAGCTTTTCCTTTCTCTAGGGGATCTTCCCAACCCATGGATCAAGCCCAGGTCTCTCACACTGCAGGTGGATTCTTTACAGCTGAGCCACAAGGGAAGCCCAAAAATACTGGAATGGGTAGCCTATCTCTTCTCCAGGGAATCTTCCTGACCCAGGAATCGAACCAGGGTCTCCTGCATTGCAGGTGGCTTCTTTACCAACTGAGCTATCAGGGAAGCCCTCATTTTATCACAGATAACCCTATATCTCTTGGATAACTTTAGTCAAGTAAAAATTATCACAGTTTAAAATATTGAGCTAGTTTTTTGTCAATAAAAGAAAGTCAGCTGGTTAAAGAATTCTCTCCACAGGTTAAACACGGCTGTATAGGAACCTCCGAGAAGCACAATATGAAGAGAGTAAAGAAAGGCTGGAGATAAAACTTGAGAAACATACAAAGAAACTGAAAAAGAGACAAATGAGAAGGAAGCTAAAAAACACAGGAAAAAACCTTCTCAACATGAAGTGGATTTGGCAGGGGGTCTCTGACCCTTTCAGATTCAATCTCTTTAACGTCTCTTTGTATTTTTCCATTTTAGTGCCTGCTTACTACTCAACTATCTGAGTCCCTGGTGCTTGATTTTAGTGATTTACCTAAAACTGGCAATAAAAGGTGTTTATGTGCTATGTCATTGAGAATATCAGGAACAGTCAATTATTAGAATTACCAGAGAAGTGAGCCCTGATTGCTGGAGAAGTAAGGCAAGGAATCCCATAGAGAGCTGCCATTTGCAACCACCCAGTCCAGTGGAGCACAGTGAGGTGGGAAGAGGGCGGATTACCATGAACCTCTTGAGAAAAATAGCACTTGCTTTGAGTTGTCAGTAAAAAATCAGGAGCCATTTTATCACAATAAAACAACTCAAAATTGGAATAAATCTGCACAAATTCAAAGTTACATCCATGAAATAGAATCAGACCATATTGTACTAACTTTTCCAGAGAGAGCTAACGAATACACAACTGGACATTTATGGCTTAAAATTCCATCAATACTTTGAAAATGTAGCAGAACCTACTGAACCTCAGAAGAACATCTGGGGCAGGGCAGGGACAGGGGCTGCTGTGATTATTTCTTAGTAAGAACGTAGAGAATTCTGCCTGAGGTCATGCTCAATGTTAATGAATTCATGCTCACAGAAAAATGTGGCAAAAGTTAACCATGAATAGATGAATTGGGGACTTTTTTTTAAGGTTGAATATATGTTTCTCGATATAATCACCAGTTAGAGGTTAAATGGCATTATCAATAAGGTTTTAAAATCACAGTGCAATACTTAAGAACTGACAAGTCTATCAATTGTTCAAATAATAAAAACCACATTATCTAATTTGAAAATAAGCTATGGCAATAGAAATAAAAAATACAAAAAACATAATAGTTACTAATAGAAACATCATAGTTTGTTCTTAAAATGCAATTTTCCTAATAATTTTGAAAATTTTTCATCAGAAAATAACTACTACATAAGTGAAGCAGTCAAAAGTCCATTTAACCCTCTGCAGGCTCGGCTGGAATCCCACTTATGTTCCCTTCATGACCTCCTGTAACCTATCTAGTTGTTTGAATTAATTATTT
>NW_011495043.1:2617169-2661042 GCF_000754665.1 Bison bison bison | reverse complement strand
TTTTTTTAAATGATATATATATGCCCTGCCTTGATTAGAACACTCTTGGTATCTAAGAGCAGGAGTCATACTTTCCAAAGGATCTAGCAAAACCATTTATATGCAGCCTTTGTTAGAAAAGTGGGTTGACTGGTAGGTCTAATTGCCTTTTTGGTTTTTATAAATTTTAAGAAAATGAAGTTCAGATTATAAAGGAAGCAATAGCTTTTGGATTTAGGTTAAAACATTCCTAAATCAAGATGATATTTTTTATCCCAAATCTGCATATCAGAATGACATTCTGATCTTTTGGAGAAACCAAAGTATGCCATGAGTGTTTTTGCCACTCTTGCTCATTTTTTCTAAAATACAGTAAACTAGTTTTCTAATTTATCATGGTGGTTATTGAGATCAACCTGATTTGTAACAGTTTCAATGCTTCAGGTGTGTTAGGATCACAGTTCATTTACTCTTTAAGCGTTTATTGAGCCCCTATTCCCGGTACAGAAGGCTTGAGAGAAGAGTTACTATTTGCACAGCACTTGAGAGTTTGCAAAATCCTTTGCCACACATTTTCTCTTTTGACCTGCAGGGCAACCCTGAAAGGTAGGGCAGGTATTATGGGTGACCTTTTACAGGGAAGGGAAATGAAAGGAGATCCAGTCCAACATCACGGAACCTGTAAACAACAGAATGAAAATTCAAATCCGTCATGGGAACATTTCCCGCTTTATCTCTGGACCTTTGATTTTTAAATAAATCCGTAGGATTCCAGGTGACTGATTTCTGAGAAGTCTAGGAATTTAAGATCTTAGTGTTTTCATATCAAAAATGTTTTGATCTGTTGTTCTACAGCAACGTTATCACTTATTGACGGTTCACTTGGTACATCTCGGGCCTTTCAAGCAGCTGTTTGACAACATTGCTTCATCACTTTCCCAGGGCTGTCAAACATCCTGCAAACCTATCTCTTGCCATGTACATGCATGAATGGTTGACTGGAGTCTGTGTACAAAAGCAGCTGAATAATGAAACATGGCATACACAGAAGGTCAAAGATAACCGAACCAAATTAGACTGCATTGTTTGCAGACTGGTGACTCTGTTAATTTTAGTAATTTTCCAGCATAAATAAAGGTCATTCCAAGCGGGAATCACACTCAGCAATCCAGCTCATTCGACAAACTGGTTTGTTTGCATTTCTCAAAAATGACAGCTCCCATGAACACTGTGAGTCTACGGTGGAGTCAGCATCTGAAAGAGGGATAAGGAGGAGGATAACATGATGGAATACATGAGACTGGAGTGGGTATTAACTCCCCAATTTCCAGTTTTCTTTTGCTATCCCAGAACTAAAAGATAATGGTTGTTGGTTCACTCCTAGGAACACAGTATGCAATTTCTTCCTGGAGTGAGCCTCTCAATAGCCCAAGAAATGCAGAATTCCTTCAGTAGGCTTTGGATTTCAATTTTTGAGCCCAGCAGTAAGTTGCAATAGGTTTCAGAACTATTTTTTAATATTATTTGACTTTCATTGAAAACTATATTCATCTGATTTTTCTTGCTAGAGGTTACTTTTCAACATTAATAATTTCTACATATATTTTTAATGTTTTTTATCTCATTTTTTTTAATTAAAGTATAATTGCTTTACAATGCTGTGGTAGTTTCTGCTGTACAACAATGTGAATCAACTATATGTATACACATATTCCCTCCCTCTTGAACCTCCCTCCCACCGTCTCACCCCCTAGGTCATCCCAGAGCACCAAGCTGAGCTTCCTGTGTTATACAGCCGCTTCCCACTAGCTTTATATACATCACTATATGTAATGTATATATGTCAATGTTGCTCTTCAAATTTTCTACACCTTCCCCTTCCCTCTGTATCTACATGTCCATTCTCAATGTCTGTGTCTCTATTTCTGCCCTGCAAATAGGTTCATCTGTATCATTTTTCTAAATTCGATATATATGCATTAATATACAATATTTGTTTTTCTCTTTCTGACTTACTTCACTCTGTATAACAGACTCTAGGGCCACCCACATCACTAAAAATGACCTCTACATACATTTTTATTTTAAGGAAGGTACGTAGCAAGTATTTGACACTTCTCTGATTTTACCTTGCTGCTGCTGCTGCTAAGTCGCTTTAGTCGTGTCCGACTCTGTGCGACCCCGTAGACGGCAGCCCACCAGGCTCCCCTGTCCCTGGGATTCTCCAGGCAAGAACACTGGAGTGAGTTGCCATTTCCTTCTCCAATGTATGAAAGTGAAAAGTGAAAGTGAAGTCTCTCAGTCGTGTCTAACTCTTTGCGACCCCGTGGACTGCTGCCTACCAGGCTCCTCCACCCATGGGATTTTTCAGGCAAGAGTACTGGAGTGGGTGCCATTGCCTCACCTTACCATCCTCCAAAATAGTACAGTTTGATTATAGCACATATGTAATATTTTCAATAGCATCAGATATATTTTACCTGCAGGATCTTACAATATCACAATATTCTTTTGTCCTTTTTATCTTTTGACTCAATACATTTAAGGTAGGCTTATTTATTGCTGAAGCAGCAAGACAACTCCTAGCTCCACTGGAAATAAAATTAACATGGCACTTTACTAAGACAATGAATCCTTAAAATGTCCCACCATGAAGACAAACTCGAGTGCTTAGAGAAATGGCCAAATTGTATAAAATACCTGTAATACCTGAAAACATGTTAGACTCAAGGAGGACAGGGCTGATACAATCTGGCTACCCAGGGAGCTGAACACTTTAGCAAATTACTGACCAGAAGAAGAGTTGCCCCGTAACCGCACAAGCACGGGCTTGATGGAGTGAGGTCAGTAAGCAAACTGGGAGGACTGGCTGGACCTGAGTGTACTTGAGGTCATCCTCCATCTGAACTCGTGTAGTTCCTTACCTTCACTCTCCTATGGCACAATGGTTTTCCACCTCTTATTGGAGTGATTGGTAAACACATTTTGGTCTCTTACTAGATATTGCTATTGCTATTGCTAAGTCACTTCAGTCGTGTCCGACTCTGTGTGACCCCATAGACGGCAGCCCACCAGGCTTCCCCATCCCTGGGACTCTCCAGGCAAGAACACTGGAGTGGGTTGCCATTTCCTTCTCCAATGCATGAAAGTGAAAAGTGAAAGTGAAGTCGCTCGGTCATGTCCGACCCTCAGCGACCCCATGGACTGCAGCCTTCCAGGCTCCATCCATGGGATTTTCCAGGCAAGAGTACCGAAGTGGGGTGCCATTGCCTTCTCCGTACTAGATATTAGGAGCCTTCAAAGCAGGACCCATGAGTGACTCATGTCTGTGTCCACACACCAAGCCCAAAGTCATGTCCAGTGTGTGATCAATAGGCACTGTTAGCCCACTGATGCCTCATATCCAAGGTCCAAGCCTCATATCCAAGATCCAACATCTTGGATCTTCTCTTGCAGGGCCTCTCCTGGCTGCTCATCTCATCCATGGGAAATGGGAAGAATGAATGTCTCTGGGGTGCTATACCACTTGCAAGAACCCTTATTAATGAAAGATGCACTACCATTATGGGTTTCCCTGGTGGCTCAGTGGTAAAGAATCCGCTTGCCAATGAAGGAGACATGGGTTCAATCCCTGGGTCGGGAAGATCCCCTGGAGAAGGAAATGGCAACCCACTCCAATATCCTTGCCTGGCAAATTCCATGGACAGAGGATCCTGGCGAGCTATAGTCCATAGCGTTGCAAAGAATCGGACACAACTTACCATCTGAGCGTGCATGTATGATCATTAGATAAAAACAAGTTGTGACTGTGTTTGTCCACTCTCAACTTCTCCTTTCTCTTGTAAAGAGAGACTGAGGATAAGAAGTTCTCTTCTCCTCAAGATCTGTGTTACTCTGACATCAGGAAAGCCAGGAACACTGAGTGAACAAAGAAGGATGTTTATACGTTTCCCAGAAGACCTAAATGATTAGCAGACAGTGACTTAGACAATATTAAGTACAGAGCTCATTTAATTTCTATTATGAATCTACTGAAAATAGAGTTTCATATTTTATCCATTCTGTTTCCTCATAATCATAGACACTGAGGGCCAAATTCTGGGCTTTAATGCACACTCACAGTTGCTATTAAATTAATCAGGAGCTGTGTTCATGCATTTGGCAACTGCATTTGCTACCATGGAATATTTCTTGACTTAGGGCTACATTTCTACATGTCTTAAGCTTTATTCAAGGAGTACAAATGCTTCCAATATAAAAAAATATATAACAAAAGGGAAACTAAAAACCTAAGCCCATGGTCAAGTATTTTTTAAACAAATTGACAACTCTAGACAAATTCACATCTTTTTATGAATCAGAAATGTTTGTGAAAATTCAAGAAAACCATGAATCCTCTACCCAGAAAAATTCACATAGACAAAAAACTATTTTCATACTATTTCAGGGTTTTTTTGCACTCCCAGAGTTTATCTGTTTATCTTTTTCAGATCTACTGACTCATGGGAATAACTTCTACCCTAGACCAGTATTTTCTAAGGAAACTCAGGAAATAATAGAAAGTCTGCATCAGGACAATAGTACTTGATTTCTCACTTTTGTCCTCAAGTTCCTCCTCCCCTTCTCCCTTCCTCTTTTCCTCCTAAATAAACATATTTGCCTCAACATTTAAGATTACAGCAGTTTCTTTCTAAGTGGTGACTAGCCAAAGAATGAGTCAAATTCTCCAAAAGTAGGTAGGCGTATCTTAGCCTTGATATTCTCTGAAGCCTCTCCTACGGAATCTCATCAGGGTGGAGGAAACTACGTGGGTGGACAGCACGGCATGTTTGCTGTATTAGGCTGACAATTGTAAATGACCAGGTAAATACCTCTCGGGAATATCAAAGAGCTTATTTTTCATTGTGGTTGTTTAAAATGCTATTCAACTTTGTTTCTTTAAAAATGCAAAGTGAGTGTTATCCTAGATTCAAATTTACCATTTAAAAGTATCACAGGGGCTCTAAGAAAACTCAACTGTTTCCGTCTTGAGACTTTCATAAGACCTCAGACCTTGTCCTCGATACAGAGGTGCTAATTAATACATTGGTAATTTATAGGCTAACAAGCAAGCTGAGAATCTATAGATAAGCAGTTTGTATTAGTATTATATTATTAGAACGTAAACTTTGCCCAAGAGGTTCAAATATGAGTGCTCATTACTAATGTCTTGACTGTATCAAGTTTCACCTCTATGAAATTTCACATGACATGCAATACTAAGTTTTTAGGTTTATATTAAAAATCTCGACACTATTGTTTATGAGGTGTTCTAGAAAATATTCAGCCATCAATTGTATATTCTATTTTCCTTTGTTGTTGCTATTTTTCTTTCTCCTTCCTCATTCCCATTCTTTTTTCGAAAATTTATCTCTTTTTTTTTCATATGGTCTTTCTCCAAAGCAACACAACTGATACGGTGACAGGCCAAAATTCACAATAATTACTAAGATCTCTCCCTGACCCCCAAAAAGTTTCTTGCGGCTTCTTCTACCCTTTGAAGAGGCCCTCCTATCCTAGTCTCTCACAGGGTATCCTTTGGCCACAAAGAAAGGACACAAACAAATACAGAGATTCTAAAATCTACTAATGTTTTACAATTAGATTCTAGACAGACTTTTAAACAATCCCAGTGGAGAGCATAATCTTGAAAGTCAGGTATATACTATTTGAAAGAGATTTTTTTTTTTTTTTTTTCCCTTTTTTTTTTTTTTTTTTTGAGAGTGAGAAAGGAGCATTTGTTGAAAATCCAGGAACAAAAATCCAAGTCACCAGTGTAAAAGCTATATAATAGAGTTGAAAACAAAGCAGGATTTAACAGCAATCTCGCTGTCCAAGATAAGATAAAATCAGGAGGACATGGCATAAGGATAGATATGTAGACCAATGGCATATAATGAAGGGTCCAGGACTAAACTCATATATCCATGGCCAATTGATGTTGGACAGGTGTGCCAGTTACATTAGGGGGAAAAAAAAACTGTCTCTTTAAGAAATAGTGCAAAAACAACTACATTTTTCACTTGCAAAAGAATACAGTTGGGTCCTGATTTCATACTGTATACAAAAATTAACTCAGTTGGATCAATGTTTACATATAAAAGCTAAAATAATACCAACATAGAAGAAGAAAGAAAAATTATAAATCTGATTATCTTAGATTTGGCAAAATATTCTTAGATATGATACCAAAAGCACAAGCAACAATAACAACAAAAATAGATAAACTGAACTTCATGAAAATTAAAAGAATATTTGTGTATCAAATGACATTATCAAGAATGTGAAGAAAACAACCAACAGAATGAAATGATATATTTTAAATCATATATCTGATAAAGATTTAATATTTTTTAAACTCAACAACAAAAAAAGATAAACAATCCAATTAAAAAATAGGCAAAGGACTAAAATCAATACTTCTCTGAATAAGATACTTAAGTGGCCAATAAGTATGTGAAACTATATTCAACATCTCTAGATATCAAGGAAATGAAATCAAAGCTACAGATACCTCTTTCTATGTACTGCTGCTGCTGAATCACTTCAGTCGTGTCCGACTCTGTGCAACCCCATAGACGGCAGCCCACCAGGATGCCCCGTCCCTGGGATTCTCCAGGCAAGAACACTGAAGTGGGTTGCCATTTCCTTCTCCAATGCATAAACGTGAAAAGTGAAAGTGAAGTCGCTCAGTTGTGTCTGACCCTCAGTGACCCCATGGACTGCAGCCTTCCAGGCTCCTCCATCCATAGGATTTTCCAGGCAAGAGTACTGGAGTGAGGTGCTACTGCCTTCTATGTACTAGGATGGCTATAATAAAAAAAAATAAAATGGGAGTTCCCTGGTGGGCTAATAGTTAGGATTCGGTGCTTTCACTACTGTGGCATGGGTTCAATCCCTGGTCTGGGAACTGAGATTCTAGAAGCCATGAGGTATGGCCAAAATATTTTAAAAGTTACAAAACAAGTGCCAGTGAGATTGCAGAGATACTGAAACCCTTCACACACTGGTAACGCTCGGTGAAAAGCAGCTTGGCGGTTCTTCAAAAAGCTAAAGGTAGAGTTGTAGTTACCATAAAACCCACCAATTCCACTCACAAGTATATTACCCAAGAGTTGAAAATAGACCCTTGAACAGATATACTTGTATGCCAAGATTCACTATAGCATTATTCACAATAGCCAAAAGGTGGAAACAATGCAACTGTGCATCAACAGAAAGTGAAAGTGAAGTCGCTCTGTCCTGTCCAACTCTTTGCGACTCCATGGACTGTAGCCTACCAGGCTCCTCCATCCATGGGATTTTTCAGGCAAGAATACTGGTGTGGGTTGCCATGTCCTTCTCCAGGAGATCTTCTCAACCCAAGGATTGAACCCAGGTCTCCTGCATTGTAGGCAGACCTTTACCATCTGAGCCACCAGGGAAGTGTATCAACAGAAGAACAGATAAACAAAATGTAGTGTATATGGACGATGGAATTTTAGTCAGGAATAAAAATGGATGCAGTTCTATTACATGCTAAACATGGATGAACTTGAAAACATTGTGCTTGGTGAAATTAATCAGATACAAAGGGACAAATATTGTTTGATTCCACTGAAATGAAAAATCAAGAATAGTTCACCTGAAATTATCACACTGTTAATCAGCTATACTGCAATATAAAATAAAAAGTTTAAAAAAAAATTAGACTGTGGTTTTCAGGAACTGGGGGAAGGGATCCAGAGCTCAACTGGAACTCATTTCCAACTTGACCCTTGACAACTGGGGCTTATATCTGAGGCCCTGACTCTGCAGAGAGGAAGGCACTGGCTGCGAGGACCACGAGAAGGATGGGCTACCTTTCTAAAGAGGCTGCTGTTCCTCTCTTCTTTCTTCCACTCAGAGAAGCTCTTCCTACTTTCATGTCTGAGCCAGCAGGAAAAACACGGCATCATGGGAATCCTTCAGGAAATAGTGTTCCTGGTTGAGGGAGGTAAGAACTTCACTTGATAGGTTTCTCACATGATGCCAAAACTGAGGGCAGAAGATGATTCCACAGCCATGCACTGCCTCATGTGTGAGAGGACACATCTGGAGAAACATTCTGCACAGGCACCCTGATGCCATTTTCTTGGGAAAGTAATGACTAGAATAGGTTGAAGGGGAGTGCTCTCTGCAGGGTGAGAAATAATCAGCATGGAGTTAAATGTGGAGAAATAAAATTCTGTGAAAATCAAACATTTTCTTCTCAGCATTTTGCTGATTGCCCAGCAACCTCTTATCCACTGAATCTCTTGGGATGTGTTTCCTCAGTAGACAGAGCTGTGAACATGAGGCAACTGAGTTTACAGATTTTGGAACTCTCAGCAAAAAAAAAAAAAAATTTTGAAAGCCAAGGTGTTCTTGATTGCAAGAAACAAGCTTTTATTGTTAAAGAATAAGGTTTTTAAGTGCCAAAAGCTTGGCTTCAAACATAAAGAGCCCCAATACTGAAGGACCCATAAACAGAGATTGAAAGAACAGTTGCCTCTTCAGTTTTTCCAACCTCCCAGGAGGAAAGATTTCTGGACTAGTGGAGGAGAATGTTCAGAAATGGAGAGGAAGGAAATCATCAGCTAACTCTTGCATGGTCTCTGAGAAAGAGGGTCATTCCGTGCAGTCCCCATACAAGAGCTGAGCTTAGGCTGTGGAAATAACAGAAAAGCCAGTTAAATATGTTGGTATCCCAGAATAGAGAAGATACACGCCTCCCTTCCCAAAAATGTACTCTAGAGAAGCTTCAAACTTGGTGAAGGACAATGGCACCAAATGCCCTCTGCTGACTAAGCCATCTAGACAGATGAATCCACAAGACAAAATCATGGATACCTGGCAAAATCTTGGACACCTACACTATTTAAGAGCTTCCCTGGTGGTTCAGATGGTAAAGAATCCACCTGCAGTGCAGGAGACTGGATTCAATCCCTGGGTCAGAAAGATCCCCTGGAGAAGGGAATGGTAACCCACTCCAGTATTCTTTCAGAAGAGCCTGGCGGGCTACAGTCCACGGGGTCACAAAGAGTCGGACACGACTGAGTCACTAACACTAACGGCTAGGAAAGCGGTTCCCAAGACACCGAAGAGGAAGTAAATAAGGTTGAGAGTGGGTCTTGCGGTTTGAGAGAGTCAGCTTCAGAGCACTTGGACCTAGAATTCAGGAACAATGCATAGCAGTAAGTGAAAAGAAGGTGAAAGTCCCTCAGTCGTGTCCAAATCTTTGCAACCCCAGGGACTATACAGTTCAGGGAATCCTCCAGGCCAGAATACTGGAGTGGGTAGCCTTTCCCTTCTCCAGGGGATCTTCCCAACCCAGGGATTGAACCCAGGTCTCCTGCATTGCAGGTGGATTCTTTACCAGCTGAGCCACAAGGGAAGACCAAGAATACTGGAGTTGGTAGCCTATACTTTCTCCAGCAGATCTTCCCAACTTAGGAATCTAACCAGGGTCTCCTGCATGCAGGCAGATTCTTTACCACCTAAGCTATCAAGGAAGCCCATGAATAGCACTGAACAGCAGGAGTAGATGCCCAAACTCAACAAAGACCATTATGACCTGGCCAAGATAGACAGAGAATGCTCACAGACTGGATCCCCTCTCTTCTGCAATGCTGTGGTCCTACTGTAAACCTCCTGTAACTTAAACACAATCCGATAAAGAAAGACAAGAAAAACCCTGACTTGATTAAGTATATGATCAGAATAGTCATTATTTGACCAAGTTTGCCCAATAGGAACAAATTTCATGTTCTGATATCTAATGCAATGAAAAAAAAAAAAAGAAAACACTCAAATTTTATGGAAAAATTAAGTAACAAATTTGAACTTGAATTTCACAAATTCAAGTTTTTTTCCTGTGAAGTTTTCACCAACTACATATGATTTCTAACCCCAATTAAATTTCTGTTCCGAGCTTATTCTCAAATTATTTTGTTCAGCATTTTGTGTATTCCCACACTTGTAATCATCCTTGCATTTTCTTGGTTTAGTTTCCCGAATATTCCCCTAAACATAAGCACCATGTGGTGATTTCAGTCATTAAGTTTTATGATAATAAAAGTGAAAGTATTGGTTGCTTAGTCATGTCCAACTCTTTGCGACCCCATGGACTCTATATAGCCTGCCAAATTAAAAGAGTTATCCAATACTTTGCAATCAGTGGTTGGAATTTTCTGAGTAAAGATGCTATAAGATACCTGAACAAATATGCTTTGTGGATAAGCAAAAAAGAGGGTAGGGAACAGCTGGCCTAGTCTTCCCCAGGCAAGCTGAAGGAGAGGACTAACCATGTTTCTTTTCTTGTTGTTTTTTAAACCTTGCTGTAGTGTTTAGCACAATAAAATTGCACATTATAGATGTTCAATTAATAGCTATCTGTGGAAATGGATTGAAAGAAAATTTAAATAAATTTGGGGAAATTTTATATTTTCCAGGGGATCTTCCCAACCCAGGGATCAAACCCAGGTCTCCTGCATTGCAGGTGGATTCTTTACCAGCTGAGCCACAAATTTAAATTTAAATTAAGATTTAATTTAAAACTAAATTAAAATGTAAATTTGGGGAAATTTTAAATAAATTTTAAAAAACAAGCAAATATGGCTGGTTTTTACAGTTTTTTGTACTTTGTACAATTGTACTTGCAGATAATTTACCTTCCCCAAACTCATCAAATGGGGCTTACCTAGTGGCTCAGAGGGTAAAGAATCTGCCTGCGATGCAGGAGACCAGGCTTCAATCCCTGGGTTGGGAAAGTCCCCTGGTGGGCTACTGTCCACGGGGTCACAAAGAGTCAGACACAACTGGGTGACTAAGCACACCACAAGCTCATCAGATAAGTAAATGGCCAAGTCCAGAAAGGTGGGGGGGTAAGCTTGAATAAACATGGGTCATAATCTCAGTGTTGCAGGGGGCTTTGCTTGACTCCTAATAATCTATAAATGGCTTCTGTTTTCTAACTGGAGGAATTCCTTGAGTTCCTTTTAGTGCATGATCCCCTCAATTCTTGTTGAGCATCCTGAGATGTTAACCTTCAGGCATGGTTGTTATACGAGGCAAATGAACACAACCTTCAAAGCCCCTGTATTCAAGGCTTACTTCCCTATAGGATGACCTTCAGCAAGTCCCTCAATCTCTTGAGCTTTGGGTTCATTATTTATAAAACAGGAATAATATTACCACCTCAGGTTGCTGTAGATATCAAACTAGATAAAAATTTTTTTAATGCTTAGTGCTTTCTTTCATCTATAATGTGCACAGCAGGAAAGGCATTCCATAGCTGATAGCTTTTCATGACATTGTTACATCAGAATACAATAATCAGGTGCCACTCTTTAATGCCTCAGGGATGAAGGTTTTACTGGTCTTTTCTTGACTATTTGATGTGAAACAAAGGCAAGTTTTCTTCCATTATATATTAATCTTATATATATATATATATATATATATATACACACACATATACTCTGAGGCTTCCCTTGTGGCTCTGTGGTAAAGAACCTGCCTACCAATATAGGAGATGCAGGTTTGATTCCTGGGTCAGGAAGGTTCTCTGGAAAAGGAAATGGCAACAGACTCCAGTATTCTTGCCTGGGAAATCCCATGGACAGAGGAGCCTGGTGGGCTACAGTCCATGGGGTCTCAAAAGAGTCAGTCACGACTAGCGACTGAGCATGCACACATACGATATACTACAGCTAAAAGGGATGGGTTCATATTCCAAATAATTATCTCCGTATCCCCAAAGGTCTTCAGAAATCATTATTCATCATATTGTCATTAAGCAAAGTCATTCAACCAGCACACCTCAGTCTGTCTCTCAGTGCCGTGAAAACAGATGGATCCCTGTCCTCCAGGGGCTTCAAATGAAAAGTGCCCAACACCATACTACCTCACACAGAAACAGCTGAACAAACACTGAGTGAAGAAACAAATTTAAAAGCTAAATAAGTAGAAAGCACGTTAGCCATGTGTTAGCAACGTTCAGCAAAGGGATATGATCTTCTCCACAGGTCACCTTGTAGGAAACAAAACAACTTAACACCCCCTTCCCTGCTTAAGAAAATATACAAGGAACAGAACATGTGTGGTTTGACTCTACTGAACTCTCCATAGTCCTTATATTTCAGTTCTGAATACATCATGGGCATTCAAGAAACACAAAGAAATTTTAAAGAGTCAGGCATATTGCTCTATCACTGATCATTTGGGAATGCATTTTGGGTTTTGCATCTTTTTTTTTTTTTTCCTGGGAAAGTGTTGAAAACGATGTAAAGCATTATGCCAATACAAAGCCTTATTATTTTTATTATTTCATGAAATTCAGCAATCTATATGCACACGCCAGGGGCTAAGATTGTTTTTACAATCCAGAAACGGCCCCAGATGCTATAACTGCCTGCTCCTTTGCATACATATCTCTCAGGTTGGCCTCATTTCTTAAACATGGCAGTTACCGAATGGCAAAGAATCTATATAAAAAGTGAAACTTATTCAATCATCCAGATGTTCTTGTTATATGACACCAAACAATGGAGTGATTGATTAACTGAACCTCCCCTTTGTATTTAAATTTCTGGCATTGTATATCACTAATTTAAACTTAATCTAACAATTGCAATATCAGCATCCCCATGAATTGTAGCTTGTCCATATATACAGAAATAGTAGTATATGTCAATATCACCATTTGGTTAGACACTTGTTGAAGGCATAAAGATCATGATCTACTGAAAAACTGCAGTTTTCTTATTTTCTGAATAAATTGTCTATTTGGTTCATATCTTCACCATTTATCAGGCAATCCAAACAAGAAACATTCATCGTTGTCACCTCTTTCTCCCACACATTCTGCAGTAGGTGTATATTCCATTTTACCATTCTGTACACATTGCCCTATTTTAAGATCTCATGATCTCTACCTTAGACTTTGCTTTGGTTTTGTAGCATTTAAAAACCTGGGCAACGGGTTCCACCACCTATTTTCCACGGAGCCTGTATAACTCTCTCATCTATAAAATGTGGTTGATAATAGGACTACCTCTTAGCATTATTTTATGTAATGTATGTCAAACCCTTAGAACGTACCCAAGCACAAGGCCATTGGACTCTCTTCTGTTGTCATCCTCCTCCCAAATTCAATTATCTTTCCAAGAGAAGTATGATCACACTTCTCAGCTTGGAAACCCGTGAAGGCTCCTTCTGTCTATAAATAGCACCATTCAAGCCTTTCACCTCATTGCCTGAAGGTAATGTTCCAGCCTTATTCCATCCAACACACTCCCTGTGCTTCGGCCACAGCAGGCTTTGTGATACTTTATATATCCATATATTTCTGGTCTTCTATCTTTACTCGCATTATTTGTTTTGATTTAACTATTCTATCTTATTCTTTACTTATTTCTAGTCTATGTTCCCTTCAAGACCCAGATCAAATGACAAGTTCTTCGTGAAATCTTCCCTGAAACAACCCAAGCAGAAAGAATCATTCCCATGTGAACTCTTCTATGGAATTTTCTTCATCAGTGTAGGGCTCAACACATTCTATTATCATTACTTGCTTAAGAAAATGTTTTCACTCTTAGGTTTCTGTCCCTTGAAGACAAGGATCATGTCCTAATGGTCTTTATTTCTGGATAGTCTAATCTAGTGCCTGGTAAACTCTAGGTGCAAAATAAGTGAGTAGGCATTTGTTGAGTGAATAATAGTCACTTATCAGAAACTTTACTTTTCTTTTTCACAAGATTCAACCTGAATTCTAATTCCTTTAAACAAGCCTTCTAATTCCTTCAAAAGATTCCTTCCATCTTCCTCAGCACAAATGACTTCCCCCACTTTAACTTCTCTACTGTTTTTTTAATCTGTCATTAATCTGACATGTATAATACATTGCATTGAGGCTTCGATTCCTTTTTCATGTATTTGTAACTCAGATGTCATCTAGAGCCCCTCTACCCACTAAGATCTAACTAAGTGTGTTTCAAACCCCACCCCTGCCAGTCCTTGACACACCACAAGATTCCGGTGAATTCCTGGGGAGGGAGGTCTCCCGTGTTCTTAGTCATCTCTAGCTCTGAACCCCTCCTTGTGTGACTTAGTTCAGTGTGTAGCTCATCTTCCTCTCCTGAACTTGCTATTCCTATTCTGTCCTTGGTCAATGTGGAAGTTAAAGTCAGCCCTTTTCCCTGATGTGATAAAACAAAATCAACCAATGATAAGCAGATAAACCCTAGTCATACAAGATTTCATATAAGTGACAGACTTAACCACAATTTCAAATTTATATCACAATTAAAGAAATATCTAGTTGGTGTCTGGCACCATATTCATTCAGAAATGTGTGTGTGTGTGTGTGTGTGTGTGTGTGTGTGTGTTCAACAGTCATTACTAAATCATGAGGAGACAGAGCAGGGGTCTACATTCCAACAATTAAAAAAAAAGCAACATAATTCATTAAAACCTAGGGAATCACAGTGAGGGTTTCTATGGCCATTGTCTCACGTAGCGTCTCAGATTTACTTCACTTCATTGGTTTCTTTCTTTCTCCTTTCTCCTACCCACTTCTGTCACCCTCAGTTCCTCCCCCATCCATTCTGGAACATCTTCAGGAGATTTTTTCTGTAATTTTTTTCATTATGTTTGATAGAACAATTCAATTCCTTTAGTCCTTACTCTCAAAATCAGCATCAGGCCTACATTTGCATATGCAAATTCAGCAAGATGCACCACCAAATAAAATGGTTTCTCATATTAATAGAATTTATTCTCCTTAAAAAACTGTTACGTTTTAACCCAAGATTTATTTTTCCTTTTTATATATGTATGTTTTACTCTGCTAATTAGATTTTTAAGTTCCTTAAGGACTAAGATAACCTATATGCTTTGATTCCTCAAAATACAGTGTCTTCAAAACCATTCCTTCATCCATTCAATAAATATTTATTGAGGAGTTGCTATGTACAGGTGTTTTAAAATAAGCAATCACTGCTTTTACCCTCAAGATGCTCCTAGGAGGTGGTTTACACACAAGAATAAAGGATAACAGTGCACTGTGGAAAGTTATACAAGACCAACGTGCAAACTCGATTCTGTAGGACCCCAGAAAGGGAAGTCTTCTCACAGTTTCAACCTTGTCTCCATGCCAACATTTCTGAATCCTTTCTAGTCTCCAAATAAAATCAGGAACTCTCTACAGCAGAGATTCTTGCCCTCCACGGGAGCACATCAGGGAGAATTTTCCTTCCCCCTTAAAGGATGGAGCAGAATAAAAGCAGGGAGGAACATGGCGATTTTCAAAAAGACTTGTAAACATCAGTGATTCTGATAAACCTGCTCAGGGAATGCACCCTTTGAGAATCACTGGTGTAAAACTTTAAAGATACAATTAAATTAGAACTCAATTTTTCAAAAATGCATTAATTCCATAAAATGAGGTACACTGGGCATATTTGTCTAAGTGCAAGCAACTAGTTAATGTATCTGCATAACAATCCCAGTGCCATTTGCTTAACTCACTAGCAGCAAGGCATAAACAACTTGCTGCAGGTCTGTTTGTAATGGCAGTATAATGAGGTCTCCAGGGCCTTGAGCTGAAAATGACTTGAGATTTCTCTTTGAGAATATCCTTTATTGGCTGAGAACTAGGTTTGCTTTATGCCACACTCAGAACGAGAAGTAAAAAAAAATCATTTTATAGCTATTTTTTTTTTCCAAATGGGAGTACAGTCTTAGCTATTTTTAGATCATTGTTCTAAATCCCAAATACTATTTTATTATGTTTTTTTCAAATAGAACTAGGCATCTGTTGAAAGCTATTTGCTAAATCCTTTATCAAAAAAAAAAAAAAAACCTGGCAATAAGCATATATCCTCCAGAGAACAATTTGCTTTCAGATTGAAATCACCTGATAAAACCATCCAGCTCAAGTGAAGCAGAAGTTTGTTTGCTTTTAGATCATGGAGATCAATGCAGAGAAGAGAGAGGTAATCGCAATTCAAATCCAGACCACCTTTTGACCGTTAAAAGAGGAAACAAGATACAAATAGAAAAGAGGAAGAAATTTTTCTCTGAATCTGGTGAATCTTCCATAATTCAAGGATGCTTATCTGGATGACAACTCAGGCCTCTGCTTGGGTTTCTAATCAGATACCTATATGTGCTAAAGAAGAACAAGCACCAAGTCAAATTTCTTAGAACATACATTTATTGACAGTTGCTAATTTATGCTTCCCTGGTGGCTCAGACAGTAAAGAATCTGCCTGCAATGCAGGAGACATGGGTTCAATCCCCGGGTGAGGAAGATCCCCTGGAGAAGGGAATGGCAACCCACTCCAGTATTCTTGCCTGGAGAATTCCATCGACAGAGAGAGGAGCCTGGCAAGCTTGAGTCCATGGGGTCGTAAAGAGTTGGACACAACTGAGCAACTCACACACACACACACACACACACACACACAATTTATGCATACTCATTATCATATAAACAAAAAGAATACTCACTTTATATTACAAATATTAATAATTGTTTTAAAGTATGCAGCCCCTTGGGCTTTATTATACATGAATACTGAAGTGAAAAAACAATTTTCTGAGCAGCCTAGATCATAAAGGAATTTTATCTGCTATATTCAGCAGAAAAGAGAAGAAAAAAAAAATGGAGTAAAAATGTTATTTTGCCGTTCCTCTGCCTGGAAAGTTCTTCCTCCCAGAAATAAGCATGACTTGCTTCCTCAAATCTTTTCTCAAATGTCACCTTCTCAGTGAGGCCTTCCTCCAAAAGGGAAACTGTAAACCTCCCCCTGCATCCAGTTCTTTGAGCCTTCCTTGATTTATTTCTCTCTAGAACTCTTACGTCTTCTAATAAGCTGTATACACACTCAGTCGCTCAGTCGTGTCTGACTCTTTGCAGCCCCATGGGCTGTAGCCCCCCAGGCTCCTCTGTCCATGGGATTTCTCAGGCAAGAATATTGGAGTGGGCTGCCATTTCCTCCTCCAGGGAATAGGCTGTATAATGTATTTATTTATTTTGTTTGTTATCTGTTTATTTCCAAAAGAGTGTAAGTTCCAGAAAGGCAGGATTTTCAGTCTCTTCTTTGTTCTGCTCTATCTACAGGTCCACAGTTCACTGGACGTGCTCAAAAAATATGTGTAGAATAAATAAGCATATGGATCGAATGATGGGTGCCCCTTAATTGATAGAGGTTACTGTAGGCTCAATTCTATGGGCTTTTTCTGACTCCCTTCTGCAACAAAAGTTTAACCACTCTATGTCTAGTTACCCTTGCCCATTAGTCCCTATGAATTGCCCCACAGAGCCCCTACCTTTATACACTACATGATACCGTAGAGATGAGGTTTTCAGAGAAAGTTAGCAGACTGAAATGATCAAATTCTCTCCCATCACAACTAAAGAAATGTACACACTTTAAGTAAAATAGACATAAAAATAAACCAGTAGCAGCCAAACATAAGAAGAGACACAGATTTATGCTTCTGTTGTGAAAAAGCAAAGCTGAAAGGAAAAGGAGAGTGAGAGGTTATTCCAGAAACTAGTATGGCTACTAATAGTGAGTGAGAAAGAGAGAGAAAGAGAGAAGGTAAAATCAGTAAAATAATATACATACATACATATATATACACACACATACATATGTATGTATGTATATGCTGCTGCTGCTGCTAAGTCGCTTCAGTCGTGTCCGACTCCGTGCGACCCCATAGACGGCAGCCCACCAGGCTCCCCCATCCCTGGGATTCTCCAGGCAAGAACACTGGAGTGGATTGCCATTTCCTTCTCCAATGCATGAAGGTGAAAAGTGAAAGTGAAGTCACTCAGTCCTGTCTGACTCTTCGCGACCCCGTGGACTGCAGCCCATCAGGCTCCTCCATCCACAGGATTTTCCAGGCAAGAGGTGCCATTGCCTTCTCCATGTACGTATATGCTGCTGCTGCTGCTGCCGCTAAGTCTCTTCAGTCGTGTCTGACTCTGTGCAACCCCAAATACTCCCAAATCAACTATAGTTCAATTTAAATTAAAAAAAAAGAATAATCCCAACTCTTTTTCTTGTAGAAGAAGGCAACAGGTGTAGAAAGAACGAACGGTTGGGATGGAGGAGCTACTGAAGAAGGTGCAGCTTGTCTCTAAGTAAAGATCAGCGTCAACGATCCACCCTAAGTTGGGTATCCCCAGGCCTTGGACATGTCATCACAAGGTTTTAGTAAAGTCTAGGCAGGACTCTGAATCAAACTAGAGTAGCGAGTGCAGAGAACAGGTTCATGAAACATAGCTTTCCACAATCCAAACAAGCTGTCATCCTTCACTCTGTCCCTCGCACAATAGAAAACAGGCAAAAAACACACTACGCAGGCCCCATGACACCTTCTAAAACATATGAACAGTTTCACAGATGATGGGAAATAAGCTATCAGAGACAGCTGTAGGTCTTGTAATACTAATGCCAGCTAACATTTCTTGTTTACTGTGAGGCAGGCACTAGGCACTTTATATATGTTAATGCATTGAATCCAACAACAGCCCAATAAGATAGCTACTGTTATTGGTACACCATTCATATTCGAAAATTCTAGAGTCAAACATGTCTTGAAATTTGTTTTTTGGTTTGTTTTTTTCCTTAGTTTTTAGAAATGGAATAAAGTATACGTGTCTATAAGATATAAAACTCACAGGTCTCAAAGAAGCACTTTGTATTCAAACATGTAAATATTTTGCAGTTAAGTCTATGAATAGTCACACTAAGTCAGAGGAAAAAAATGTGTAAATAACTCATATCAATTCAAATCAGGCTAAGTTTTGTCAACAAAATGAGTTTGTGCCAAACCTACAAAATCATAGGGTTTTCAGAGCATTTTGGATCTTGGATTCATGGGTAATTGTTTAGATGTGATAAAGATAAGATGGCTACATTAAAAGGAAAAAGTCTTTATTTATTGTACATGTCAAGATAATGTGATGCCTGGGATCTTTTAGAAACCTCCAAGGGATGGGGGTAGGGGACAAGAGTTAATGTGGTTAGTCAAAATAATATAAGCGAAATACTGATATTTGTTGAAGCTGGAGAATGAGTGCATGGGGCTCATTATCACCACTCCATTTCTATATGTGTTTGAATTTTTTTCAAAATAGTAACTTGTTAAAAAATGATTCCATCTATCTATCTGTCTGTCTATCTAGCTGTCTATCCTCCATAAGCTCCTGCATTGACTGGTAAGTCACAATGGTGTATTGCGTATTTAGTGATCAACCTCAACCCAGGATCAGTATTTTATAACATATGAAAGGTCTGATGATTTTCCTTTGCCCAATGCACAGTCACCCTATAAATGCCCTGTGAGGAATGCTTAGAGGAAGACTTTTACAGTAAACATGAGATTAAATAGTCCAATCAGTATCATAGTAGATTATACATTCATTTCATTCAAATAGCTCCATGAGCAACTGACCACCACCACAGATTCCAGTGTGTCAAAACAGCTGGTCACTTTGATCCTTCCTGTTGTTACAGAAGCTGTGTGCACTTTGTCTCTCTGACCCTAAGCACCCCCACCTGTCCTCTGCCTAACCAGGGTTTCATTATTCTGGTTAAAATTGGGATCCCAGGTCTTCCCTGGCAGTCCAGAGGTTAAGAATCTGCATGCCAATGCAAGGGACTCAAGTTCAGTCCCTGATCCGGCAAGATCCCACATGTCATGAAGCAACTAAGGCCATGCCACAACTACCGAGTCCATGCTCTAGAGCTCGGTAATCGCAGCTACTGAAGTCCATGTGCCCCAGAGCCCCTGCTCTACAATGAGAAGCCACTGCAAAGGGGAGCCTATACACCACCACAAAAGGTAGTAGCCCCCGCTTGCTGCAGCTAGAGGAGCCCTGTGCACAGCAACAAAGATTCAGCACAGCCAAGAACAAATTAAAAAAAAAAAAGTGGGATCCCATTTCAATGGCGGCACTTTCAACCATCATTTCCAGGTTCTGGAGCAGAGGTCAGCCAACTCTTTGTGTAAAGGACAAATAGTAAACAATTATAGCTTTGAGAGCCATTTTGTCACGACTACTCATCTGGTACCACAGAAGTAACCATAAGCAAAGAAGCATGGCTGTATTTTAATAAAGCTTTATTTATGGACACTGATACTTGAATTTTATGTAATCTTTATGTGACATAAAATATTTTTTTAACTATTTAGAAATGTAAAAATCATTCTCAGTTTGCATACCATACAAAAACAGGTAGTGAGCCATTGGCCCACAAGCCAATGTTGCCAACCAGCAGTTCTAAACCCTTAGAATTCATCCTTTTATGGACTCCCTAGGGTCTAAGCATGTCTAAAAGAACTGAAAAGCACTTGCAGTTCCTTTGATCTATTTATTGTCTCCCCCTGGAAATGAATTTACAGTTCTCCCCTGTGCCATGATGTGATTTAACTCTACTTATAAGCATAGAAGCCTTGTGGATTCTAGAAAAACAGGCATTTCCCCAGTAAGGCAAATGCCTCAGGGAGTATCATTGAAAGGTCTCAGTGAAAGAGGAGGGTGATTTCCTGAAGTCAGGGGAGGAGGGACTCTGCAGCAGCAGCAGAGAGGCTAGGTGATTTGGAGATTCCAATCATGTCTGCACAAACGTCCTTTTCTAAAGTCTCAGAAGATCTTTCCTTCTCAATCAATGCTCTAACCTTAGCACAAGAGACCTTCAAAGGTTGCATACTTAACCAGAGTTGTAATTCTGCAACTGAGCAATTCGATGTTAGGTCTGATCCTTATTCATGTCTGCTCTGCAGCTATAGGCAATTAGGGATTTTCTTAAGGCCTCCATAGGAGCTTTCTATTTCTCTGCTTTTGTCTTGAATTGTAGGTAAGGCAATACATTTGTTGTTACACAAGCTCTCCTGGCACAGACAGAAGCAGGTAACGTTCTCTATAATGTTTGTTATTATCATAACATCAGAGAGTACGACCACCTGATGATCGTCCAAAGCCTTACCCTCACTGGCTCTGTTTTCTACATCTCACTATGAGAATAACTGAAGTGATCTTTACTGTCACAGCATGTCACCTATTGCTTGTGTCCTATGTTCCCAGGCATGCAGGTCATCCATTAATCTGCTTGCTGTATTAGTGACCCAGTCTGAGAATTTTATCACTAGGGCTATCTCTGGTCCTATGGACCAGTGGTCCCTGACCTTTTTGGCCCCAGACTCTGGTTTTGTGGAAGACAATTTTTCCACAGACTGGAGATGGGAAATGGTTTGGGGATGATTCAAGCACATTACATTTATTGCACACTTCATGTCTATCGTTATTACGTCAGCTCCACCTCAGATCAGCAGGAGTTAGATCATGCAGGTTGGGCACCACTGGTATAGACTGTATCTTTCAGGATCCTGGCAGGGAACATGGTTCACCCCAGATATTTCAAATGGAGAAACCTGAATAAAGGAACTACTGCAAAAGGTAGTCAGGGTTAAAGGAACAACAAGGTATGGCAAGATAGAGACAAGAGCAGTGGCATATGTTTACTGCCTGCAGGACGAGGAAGGAGAGGAGACTGTCTGGTGGGAGCTGGAGCTGGAGAGGAGTGGCCACAGACAGGGACTGTCCTCATAAGGAGTGCAGAGGGAGAAAGCAAGAAAAAAAACCCATTTCTCCCACTCCCACCTGATTTCCTGCAAGCCTAACTTTCCATTGGCCTAATCCAGCTGGAAGGCAGCCAGCCACGGAGCCCAGATGATGCGGAGAGCACAGTTCAGCCTCCTGGGGTACAGAAAGAGGCAAAGCAGAGCCTAGAGTGAATCCGGGGCAGGTGCACAGTGGGGCCAACAAATGGAATAAACTGGAGGATAAGGGTCCCCTCTTGGCTTCCTTGGTGGCTTAGATGGTAAAGAATCTGCCTGCAATGCAGGAGACCTGGGTTCGATCCCTGGGTTGGGAAGATCCCCTGGAGAAGGAAATGGCAACCCACACCAGTATTCTTGCCTGGAGAATCCCATAGACAGAGAAGCCTGGCAGGCTATAGTCCATGGGGTCACAAAGAGTTGGACACAACTGAGTGACTAACACTTTCTTTTAAGGATAAGGAAACATGAGCACAGTTTCTTATTCAACGTCACATGGTGAGTGGAAAAGCTAAAATTCAATCCTAGTAAGACCTTCACACAGAGCTTAAACTCTCAGCAACTGCACTAAATATCCTCAGGCAGACACTACCAAACACTGGAGCATTTAGGAACGAGAACTCACCAGCTTCTTGAAAAAAGTTAGAAAAATGACATAGCAAGAGAATCCATGACAAAAAGATTACTGATGAGCAACAAATAAATATATGGGAAAAGGTTATGGAGGAAAATGCTATGATGTTATCAATTTAACAATAGTAGTACAAGAAAATGTGGAGTTAGTGGCAAAAGGTTGTTTAAGGACACGAACATTTTCATCTTTTTTTGTGAGTAATCAACAGTGATAAAGTTGATGTAAGAAATAAATTTTTTTGGTAATTTCTGTATTTTTGTTAGTCATAGTTTTCAAATGCTTATACATCTTATTTAAAAATTTTTGTTTTCCTAATTTGTCCATGGGTTACAAAAAGAGTTAATGTTATCATCACTGGGTTTCTGTCCATTTTTGAACATTTTTGTCCATTTCTGTCCAAATGTGTTTCTGCTATATTTCCTGATTTTTATGCAAGACATAGTCTTGATGTTGGAGTAAAGGAAAATTCACAGAAAATGTGAGCATTAAGAAAAGTATTTTATCTGCAAAGCTTTCCAGAAGACTGGGTTTCTTAAGTAAAGGATGTAGCCAATAAAGGATTAAATATAAAATTGTAGTTTACTTATTCATTATTCCCCTTGGTGGTAAAAGACCCTTTCCCTCCCATGATTATCCTGTCTGCAAGAACTGCTGCAGATCTTCAGATGTCAGAGAGATAGCACCATTCTCTCCTGGAATCAGCAGCTTTTACAGAGAAGGGCTTTGAGGCTTTGTTTCCAGAGGATACTCAAGAATTCTTGTTTTGTTTTTTGATTGTGTATGTGTGTGTGTATCCTTTATCTCAGAAAGTTTTTTGCCTTGGATGGTGGTGTGGAATATACACATCTCACTGTGATGGCCTGGCCCAGCATCAACTTTGGTTGCTCATTTTCATATTTACTGCATAAAGTTTAAAATAGTCACATCCATTTGTGATTTTTACTCTTCATATTATTCTTAAATCACACTTCCTTGTCTCATTTAACACTGCATGGGCTGATGTTAATGTCAAAACTACATCATTTTTTGCTTATCATTTGCCTTCTATTTCCTTGTCTGCCTTTTAAATCTTTCAGAATTACTTTTTAAAAAATATATCCTTGGCATTGAGCACTTAGTTTGATTTTACATCCAACCTGAAAACCGATTTATGACCAGTAAGTTTATGTTACTTATATTATTTATATGTATTTAGGTAATGGATAAATTTAGTCAACTTTTTCATTGTGTTTTCTATTTTCTAATTTCTTTACTCTCTGTGGTTATTGTCTGTGATAGATGTTTAATGGTGAACAAATAGAAACATTCTCACTAAAATCAGGAGCAAGAGAAGGAGTCCAACACCAACCCTTCTATTTAATTTTATGTAACACTACTTTCTGGAAATAACCAGTCAATGTAGTTAAGGAAGAGCAAGAAATAAAAGCTAAATATACAACAGAAGGAGGAAACTTTTTCAATAATTTCACATAGCAATATAATAATTCTGGAAAATCCAAGAGAATCAACTGAAAAAGATTAGAAACAGAGAATTCAATAATATGCCTAGTTTCAAAATCAATATACAATAGATCTATAGTTTGTATCAAGGCAAAGAAAAAAGGAGAATATATAATAAGAGGAAGGATGATAGTAAGAACAGCAAACAAAAGGAGAAAATGTCTAGGAATCAGTTAACAAGAACTACATAAGTCTATATACGAAAAGCAATAAAATGCTACCAAGGAACATTAAAAAAGACTCAAATTCATCAAAATAAAGCTCTTGTTCTGGGATGGAAAGTGTATTATTGTAAAAATATCAATTATCCCTACATTGATCTAAAAATTCCAGGAAAATTTAAATTCAATTAAACTTTTCTTTGAAACTTTATAAAATAATATTAAATTTAAACAGGAAAAATAAGCATTCCAGAAAATTCTTATGAAGAATATTAAGGTAAAACTAGCTCATTAAAACATATTACAGAGCTTTAATGCTAAATTAATTGGGTACTATTTTACCAATAGAGTAATAATACAGAGTTTGGTAAAAGATCTAAGTATAGGTAGGAGTAGTACATTTAAAAGGTTACATTTATAATCAATAAATAGTGTTGGTACAATTTGAAAATTTATCATTTTAAAAATAATTAAAAGCTGGACCCCCAACCTTTATGTTCTATTACTCCCAAGTTGTTCAAAACTTAAAAAAATTTAACAGCCAAAAAAATCATAAAATGTAGTTGTGTTTTTGCTACATACAGGAAATTTGTATTATAATTTCCTTTCTAATCTTTGGGTAATTTTAAAGTGAATTTTTAAAGTTTCCAGATAAATTTTTAAAGCTATCTTTCCTTATTTCTAATCTAAGAGATTCTAGCCTCTGTGATATCAATTTTTTAAACTTCTTAGAGATTCCTTTAGAGCATGTCTTGATTCATGGTTAGTTTTTGTAAATGTTTAATGTACATTCAATGAAACGGCTGTATGTTCTTTAAAATTGAGTATATGAATCAACCTTGTCAATTGTGTTATACAGATTTTTTAACCCTCATTAATTTTTGGCATGATTTGTTTCCATCTGAGGAATATATACATAAATAATCCAGTATAATGTCGATTTGCCAATATTCTCTATTATTAATTTACTTTTCATATGAAATGTTTATAACAGCTTTATTTATAATAGCTCAAATCTGGAAACAACTCAAATGCTCATCAACAGACAAATAGCTAAATATACTGTGGTGTAGCCATCAATGGTACACCAATCAGTAATAAACAATAACTGTTGATATAAAAAAAAAAATGACTCCCAGAAACATTTTCAGCAAAAAAAAGCCAGAAACAAAATAATAAATACTGTATAATTCCACTTATATAAAGTTCAAGATTAAGAAAAAATCTATGGTGACAGAAATCAAAATAGTAGTTGCCTATAGGACGGGGAGAGTAGGAACTGACTGGAAGAGGACACACGGGAACTTTGAGGAGTAACGGACATGTTCTGCATCTTGATTGCCATGTTGATTATGGGACTCTCTATATTGGTCCAAACTCAACATCTCCTTTTAAATCAATCTGCATTTTGTGTTGCCCAAGGCTCTTACGTTAGATGTATAAAGGTTCATTATTCTACCTTCCTTCCTGTAATGTTCATTTTTTTAACAATCATTTTGAATCATTCTCTTTCATTTTTAATTGATTTACCTCAAATTCTATTTTGTCTGGTATTATTGTTATATCAGTTTATTTTCATGTTGGCATTTCATGATATATCTCTTTTTATATAGTTTTGTTTTAGGGATATCTCATAAATAGGGCTTCCCAGGTGGCTCAGTGGCAAAGAATCTACCTGCCAATGCAGGAGAGGTGGGTTCAATCTCTGGATCTGAAGCTCCCCCAGAGAAGAAAATGGCCACCCACTCCAGTATCTTTGCCTGGGAAATCCCATGGGCAGAGAAGCCTGGCAGGCCACAGTTGATGGGGTCACAAAAGAGTTAGGCATGGCTTAGCAACCAAACAAAAACACAACATCTCATAAATAGCAAATAGTTAACCTTTAAAAAATTCATTCTAGGGAACTGCATTTTAACAGAATATGGTCTGTTTGTACATATTATAAATACTAATGTATTTGAACTTACATATATCATTTTACTTTGTTTTCTATTTGTCATCTTTTTCCTTAATTTTTATCTTCTTTCCTGCCTTCCATTGCATGTGTAATATTTTTATTTCCTCATTTTTCTTCCATTACCATAGAAGCCATGAACCATCTTTAATTGCTAACCATTAAGATTTTTTAAACAAAATCAACAATTATTTAGTGTTTTCATTCTCCTCCTGACAAATCCTTAGTTATCCAAAGGAAACCAAAGCATTCACCACCATCTTTTTAAAGGTTTTACTTTTATCCATTCTAAAAATAGTTATGTTTATATTAAATGTTAGGTCAATGAACATATTTTCATCAGCTTCACATTCATTGTTTTCTATTGCCCATCCATAACTTCTGGATTGACTTTTATTTAACATACAAAGGTTTGCTAATTTTTGTTGTCATTAGCAGAATAAACACTCTTAATCTTTGTACGTCTGAAACATTTCTATCTGCTCTTCCTTCACCCACCGGAGGAGAGATCCTGGTTGTGTTTCTCCACATTGAATTGAATACATTTGGCTGCCTATACTCCACAACAGGGTTAATCCCCACTGGGAACAGGAGACCAGGCTGCTTGTCCTTCCACCCTGCCTGTACTTTATGCTTGCTCCAATTCTGCTTGATGGAGATATCCATCTTGTTTATAAATCCAGCTATGTGTCTGTGCTTTCTGCCTTTATGTATTATCTTTCACTGCAGTGCATTTGGTGGAAAGGGGCTGATTGAAATGGATTCACTCTTTCCCCCATTTCAAACTCTTGCTTTCCACGAAAAGTTATGTATTCTGAAGTTTCTGTTTCAGTTCAGTTCAGTTCAGTTCAGTTGCTCAGTTGTGTCTGACTCTTTGCGACCCCATGAATTGCAGCATGCCAGGCCTCCCTGTCCATCACCAACTCCCGGAGTCCACCCAAACCCATGTCCATCGAGTCGATGATGCCATCCAACAATCTCATCCTCTGTCATCCCCTTCTCCTCCTGCCCTCAATCCCTCCCAGCATCAGGGTCTTTTCCAATGAGTCAGTTCTTCGCATCAGGTGGCCAAAGTATCGGAGCTTCAGCTTCAGTATCAGTCCTTCCAATGAACACTCAGGACTGATCTCCTTTAGGATGGACTGGTTGGATCTCCTTGCAGTCCAAGGGACTCTCAAGAGTCTTCTCCAACACCACAGTTCAAAAGCATCAATTCTTTGGTGCTCAGCCTTCTTTATAGTCCAACTCTCACATCCATACATGACCACTGGAAAAACCTTGACTAGTCGGACCTTTGCTGGCAAAGTAATGTCTCTGCTTTTTAATATGCTATCTAGGTTGGTCATAACTTTCTGTTTGTTAGATTATAAATTCTGAATAGGATGATAAAAACAGAAGTTTCTCTTCTGACATTGACACCGATTTTATTCCCTAGTAAACTCTCATTATGTTAATAATTAATTAATATGATTATGTTCATTAATAACCTATTGTGTATATCAAGCTTGTTATCCCTTTTTATTAAGTCAAGGTTTATGGATTTTTAGACACTGAGCTATTAATTCTGACTAGGATTAGAGAAGGTTTTACAGATTAAAGGACATTCGATCTGTGTCCTAGTAGATGAATAGGAGTTTGTCATACTAACAAAGGATGGGAGGCTTAAAGCAAAACAGCAGGGGTCAAACTGCCCCACAGAGACAATTTGTCTCACAAAATGGTTTCAGAACATTAGCCAGTATTTTAAAAACAAGAGACTTCAATAAAAATTAGAATTTCTAGCTTCTGATGGGAGAAAAACAAGTAAAAGTTTTGGCAAAACATAAAAGTTTGCTCCCACAGGACTGAAGCTGAGTAGTTCTCCAACTTTTGAATAGAGGTCACCATCATCCTCCACCTGCTACTCTTCTCTTCCTTGTACCACCTGCTTGGGATATAAGGCTTGTGGGTGGCCCCTGCAGAAGTCTTGCCAACTTCAAAAGTATGTGATACATTTAGAAAAGGTTTGAAAATAGGAAAGTGATATGATACGATCTTTGTTTTCACGGAGCAACTCTGAAAACGAAAGGCCCTGGGTGGGCAGGGAGAAGAGGGAATGATTTCAAAGCAGAGAAAACAATTAGGAGGCTCTTGCTATAATAGTTCAGGAGAAGGATGACAAAGTGTAAACCCAATCAGCAACAGCAAGACAGCAGGGGTGGGTACAGTTTTGGAGAATTTTTAGAAGTGGAATCAAAAAGACTTGGAATTGGGTTGAAGGCCAGTTGTGAGGGAAAATGTGTCAAAGATGATTCAAATATTTCAAGATTTGGGGACAGTATGTTGCCATCAACTAAGATATGGACCTCAGGAGAAACTGAGAGTTTTGGGGATAAAAAATAATTGTGGGGCTTTTGGTGACCTCTTTGGATGAGAGGCTGGATCTTAGTTATCTTTGTGTCCCCAGCCTCTAACACACCTCCTGAAAGGGATTCAATAAATAAATGTTGAATTGAACTCAATTAAGCTTATTGATTTTTAGTTGTTTGTGGGAAGGTCATCCAGGTGGAGATGTCCAGAAGTCAATTTGTCATTTTAGAGCTTGAGATAAAGGTTAAAGCTGGAAATAAATTTGAGTGTTGTCAGCATCTTTTAGTTTCCTAACTGATTTCCTTTCATGAGTTGTATTTTATTAAGGCATAACAATTGATAGTATATTTTGAGTAAAAAGGTTATGATTTTATTTACAATTGCCACATGTGCTTAATATACTACACTAATTGAGGAGATATTGATATTTTCACTGTCTCTTTTGTGCCTTTAGCAATATATATAAACCATGAGAAAATATTTTTAACCAAAAAGATATTTCTGATAGACTCTAAAATGCCAACAAATCTAACTTCTTATAGAGTCATCAGACAATGTGAAAGGAATTCGAGTGATTTAAGTACAAATAAATCAACTCTAACTTGACTAAAGTTTCAAATAGAAAATAAGTTCAGGAAGAAAAATGATCACTCAAAATGACAGAAGCATTCATGCCCGAGTTTTGTTCAGCAACACTACCAACAACAACAACAAAATGATATAAGCTATAGTCTAAAGAAAACGTCCATTGTTCACTAAAGGTAGTGTCTACATAATACGCATCTTTAAAATCAAGTAGTCATTGTTCAAATTGTTGAGTTAGCTTTTGGCTTAGCTTTGCTATATGTACTGAAAAAAGAAATATGTTCTCCGCTGTTAATTAAGTATGCCAGGAACATCCTTTTCTGGGTTTATCCTTCCTTTAGAAAGCATGTAAGTAGGTTTTGTTACAAAATGGAAGTGGGTACACAGCTTTTTTCACAGTTCCCTGTGGTCTCCATCTTCTTTCACAGTTTCCTGTGGTACTTGGTGATTCAGCACTTAAAAGACTTCAAGGGATCTGCCCTCATCACTCTCCACGTTCCCTGCCTGGAGACACAATAGATTCGTCACCTTGGTGACCACTCCAGAGGAGGGGAGCCCTGGCCAGAGTAGAGTACAGGAACACTTAGGATGACATAGAAGAGGAGCTGGAATTCAAAAAGGAGTGCTCTCTTCTATTTCCCATCCCCCCCCTCCTTTTACGTTTCATTGACAAAACTAAAGAACACCAAAAAAAAAAAAAAAAAGTGGAATATGATTTTCCCATGTAGTTGTCACCCAGCTACAAACCCTTCAACTCAGGACTCTGCTTCTTTCCTCTATTCACCATCTGCTTCTTCCCTTCCTCGCAACAATGGGAATCTTTCAAGGCAAATATTTGCTATGATATTATTTCATTCATAAATATTTCAGTACACATGTCAAAGTGATAAGAACTCTTTTTAAAACATAACTAAAACGTCATTATTCTCTTGCCCCACCCCCGCCAAACAAAGGAATATTCTCTGATGTCATCACATATCCAGACTGTTTGAATTTCTCTTATCATGTGTTTATTTTTACCACTGAGTTGGTTTGGAAATGAATCCAAACAAGATGCATGGTTCTTATATTTGTGTGACAGGTTATCTCTTTTAATTGCTGAGTCCGTCCTCCCTCAGTTTTCTACTGGCAATTCATTTGCTGTAATTTATTCCTAAGATTTGCTGACGGCCTTTGTATCACATCATTTGATATGTTCTTGTAAACTGTAGGTAGATCTAGAAGCATGCTTTAATTCAGTTTCAGATTTTGGGTAGAGTGTTTGTAGAGGTGCATAGTATAGAGATTCCTGCTTGGGAAAGATTGGGGTGTATGGGAGGGCTGTTTCTAAACCCACTAGGGAAGTGATAGTGAAGAGTTACAGACAAAAGAGGTAAATGCAAAGAAAATATGGAACTCTAACACAGAATTATGTGAAACCCTGGTGACCTGGCATTGCTATCAGTCTTCCAGTTAGAAAAAGAGTGTCTTTTTAGTGAGACCAATATGCTCTTGTTATATGTCAACTCTCTCTAGAGCTATAATCACCTAATTTTCTAGTAAAGGAAATTATATTCCCTCTCTTAAATCCCTTCTCTTTCATTGCACCACAACTTCTCACTCATTGTCATTACATGAGAACAGTCCTGCTCCTCATTCATTATTCAGAATACCCTAAACAGCTAAACTTTAATGTTGAGTAAATCACTTTAATCAATGAACGGTTTTATTTACGAGTTCTAACAAGCAAATAAACCAAAATAACCTCTCCAAAAGTGCTATAAATATACACAAAATGCCATTTAGTCTAGAAACTTTTCATGACAACTATAAGTTTTCACTGCAATTTTAAATTAAGACCTCACTCAATAAATGCAAAACAGTAAATTATCTATATATACATACTTCTTTTTCCTAAAGAGATTTCAGATTAAGGATTTTCTAAAGTGAATTGTCACTGAAGATCCCACCTCTAGAATTCTCCCTACGTGATATCATACTTGGCTGGACTGAGAGATTAGCTGCATGAGTTAGAAACCCTACTCAATTTGAGATCATAAGACCTAGATTTGAGCCCTGGCTCTGCTACTTCTAAGCTGTGCAAAATTGGACATGCCACTTAAACATGATTAAATGAAAGAGGAAAGCTATGTAAGGGCAGTGCCTGGTATTCAGTTGGCACTTAATAGGAACAGACATGGCATATCATTAGATCTAAAGTATTTGACAATTAGGAGTGAAGGGTGGTGGCATGAAACAGAACCACGTTCTCATTCTAATTTTGCCACTCACCAGCTTTGACTGAACCCATCCGGGGACTCTCTCAGCCTCAGTTTCCTCCTCTGTAAAGAAGAAGCATCAGTTCCCACCCCACAAGGTTCTTACAAACATTAATAAATATAACCCATAAGCAGAATTTAACACATTACAATGCTAGCAATTGTGTCTAGCACATTGTAAGTACTCAATAAGAACTTTTGTTAATAACTAGTTAATGTTTCAGAGAGATGCCTTATTGATTCTAAGTTTTTGGAGGTTTTAAATATTAGGATACTGAAGTAAAATATTTGAGCTACTTTGTTTTTAATTCAAGTTAATTCTAAATTATCACAGGCTAAAATCTGAACTTTAAAAGGGTTATGATATTAGTAAAAATAAAACATAACCAAAAAAGAATATCAAAATATTTTAATACCAGAATGCAATACATAGAGTATCCATCCAACTCATATTCTTTCTCTAAAAGTACTAGCAAGATGTGTTTTTATGGGAGGATTATAGGTAAAGGCACATTCTAATACATATTCATTTTACTATTTCTGTGTCACTGGGATACTATCTCCCAAATTGTCTCCTGTTTCCTGGTTTCAATATTCAGCCATAAGAGAGTTAGTCCTTTGACTGAAAAACATATTCCCTAGAAGGAAGACAATGTGCTATCAGAATGAACATCTAAGCATAAATGAGGTTATCAGAGGCATTCCAGAAAAAAGCATGGATTCATAAATATTAAAAATCATAAAGAGTAACAATCCAAAGGGAAAATAAAGGTAAACAGATGTTATAAAGACAAAGTTCACTTTCTTCCCAGCTAAAACTGTCTCCAGCATTGGTAACCCTGGTGGCTCAGATGGTAAAGAATCCACCTGCAGTGCAGGAGACCTGGGTTCCATCCCTGGGTTGGGAAGATCCCCTGGAGGGCATGGCAGCTCACTCCAATGTTCTTGCCTGGAGAATCCCCATGGACAGAGGAGCCTGGAGGGCTACAGTCCATGGGGCTGCAAAGAATTGGACATGAGTACGAGACTAAGCACGGGATTGGAAGGGGGGAAACTAGGAATTTTTTATAGATTAAAAAAACTGCTTTTATTTAAAAACAAAATAATATATGTTCTTACATCTGGGTAATTGTGGGGAAAAAAAAAAAAGATCTGATTTTAAAATTGCAAAGGATTTAGGCTACTTTTTTTTTTTTTTTTTACATTCTGTCAATGATCCAGATCCTTGTGATAATTTGCATAAAAGAACATGCTACTTTGATAGAAAACTGTCTTATCAAAGATGTTTTTATAATATCCATTGTGGAGTTATAATTTTATTAAGGATGACCTGATGAAATGGAAAGCTTTTTTTAAAAAAAATCACCTATTTTTAGTTCTTGCTTACACATAAAGTAATGTAAAAATGTGCATGAGACTGGCAGGTCTGTCTTTTGGCAGCCAAAGACACAGAACCAAAAAAGTATAATTATAAAATCACTCAAAAACTATTTTGTCATGTAGTATGTCAGGTAAATAACGGTTGTTTTAATGTGAGAATTATTTTAGTACCCCATTATGCAAATATAGGCATTTGTTCAAAAGAAGGTTAAGCCTCTGAGAGGTAATGGCTAATATCCCTTGTGAATATTCTTTATTCTCAATAAAGGAAGTGCAAGTTTTTTATCTTGAGTACTCTAGAACTATGTACTTCTTTATTGTAAAAGGATTGATAAAATTCAAAAAGAAATGTGTACTTATTTTTTTAATTTCAATATACAAAAGTATAATTAAAATATGAATATATCACATTATCTACTCTCTTAATTCTGCCCTTCATATATTCTTTACATATGTATCTATATGTGTACATGTTTATGTACAGAGAAACAGACACAAAGGGGGAAAAAAAACCATTCTTCATACTTTATTGCCCATGTTATCAAATTCTAAGATGGAAATTTATAACAGCTAAAGATACATCTTTACAAATGTGGGAACCTTCTGAACTAGGATTTTTTCACCTTCATCTCATATAGGCTCTGAACCAACTGTCTTACAAAATCTTGAAATTGTTCAAATTGGAATCATGGATATTCATAGCCCTGCGTTGTTCAGTTCAACATCTCACAGTTCTAGCTGCTAAAGCCAAAAAGGGCATCAATAGGCAAACTCTGAAAGCTTTTTAGGATTCAGTTTCAGTATTTACCTATTTTAGATAAGCTTCCAAATGCTCACTTTTTAAGAGTCTTCCCATCTAACAAATGGCAACCCATTCCAGTGTTCTTGCCTGGAGAATCCCACGGACAGAGGAGCCTGGAGGGCCACAGTCCATGGGGTCGCAAAGAGTCAGACATGACTGAGCAAGTAACACTATACATCTAACAAATGGACAATAATCCTGATTTGTATCTCTGTGCATTAGACTGTAAACTCCTTGAGGAATCTTTCTCTCTCTAGTCTCAATGACTAACATAGTGCAAAACATATAATACGACCTCAATAATGTTGCCATATAGGGGGTAGTGGTTAACAGCACAAACTCTAGAACCAGTCTGTTAGGGTAAGTATTCTGGTTCTCCCACTTATTAGCTGTGTAATATTGAGCAAATTGCTTAAACTTTTTGTGCTTCCTAGGTTTACCATGAGGATTTTAAATAAATTATATGTTCATTTCTCAGAATAGTGCCTATCACCTTACGATGCTGTATGTTTGCTATTACTATAGTTACAATGATTTTGATAACTATGCTGCCCCCCCCAACACTAACTTTAGAAATTCCTCATAGCACCAGAACATGTTCTCTGCCACATCTGGTGTCTACTAATCCTCTAGAAACTAAGATGGTTGCCCTTTTTATGTCCTAATAGATTGTGAGGACTAAGCTACCAAGTAGAATACCTTACCTGACTGCAGTTTCTGCCCCACGGGAAAAGAAACTGCCAAGTGCCTCTGCCATGGTTTCAATGGGCAAAATCAAGTCTTTTCTTGCTGTTTTGTGAGCAACATCCAAACATGATCAGAACTGTGGCATGTGTACTACAAGAAAATAACAACGTTGTCTAAATTACTGGGTAAATTATATTTACTAGTGACACTAATAGGGTTTTGGTATCAAATTAGAGTAAATAAGTAAATAAGGCACAATAAACCTATCCTCTCTAAAAATCAATAAATAATGCTTTTAATTCGCTTGATGACTGGATTTGGCAGGAGAATAATTGTGTCATGAAACTGACACTCCAAAAAAAATCATTATGCCAATAAAAGCAAGTAAGAAGAAGCCAACAACTGAGCTGCAGAAAGAAAAAATATGCCAGGAAGTAGTTTGCGCCACAAGATGAGAAGCGCAGCTTCTGCCAGTGGCCTCGGCGTGAGTGGGAGCAGTTGTCTTTTGCAAATTGCCCTCATTGCAGCCGAATGATATTATCTCTACCTGTGCAGCAATTCTTTCTGCCAACAGTTTCCAGAAGCAATGTGAAAGCTGCATCCACCATCTCCTTAGTAAACAGCGCGAGTGGACGAGGTCACATTTGCATCAAACGGACTCTGCTCTAGATGCCTTTGTCGTGCGGACGGGACCACTGACTCACGTTTGGATTCTATCTGGCCTCATGGAGTCATTCTAAAATGCTGAAGGAACAGCAGTTCTCTCCTCTGAAAGGTGTTAATTGTTGCTAATTTCAGTTAACACATTTCAGATAAAGCATCTTTTTTTTTTTTAACCCCCTCTTTTTGTTTCCGGGAATCTATAATAAGAGCATCCCAGGTCAGCAAGAGTCGCAAGAGGCCCCTGCCAGGGTAGAGAGGAAGGAGGCTGTGCGATGGAGCTAGGGAGACCTATTCAGATGGCGGGCTTTGATTTCCACACTTTTGAGTTATAGGAGAAAATTCACTGCCCTTCCGGGGCCTCAATTCCCTCAGCAAAAGGGAACAGTAAAATCTGCCTGAGGGGGTTCTCACAATTTAACAAAATATGTAAGCACTTGTGCTTAGTCGCTCAGCTGTGTCCAACTCTTTGCGACCCCATGGATTGTAGCCCTCCAGGCTCCTCTGTCTATGGAATTCTCCAGGCAAGAATACTGGAGTGAGTTGCCATGCCCTCCTCCAGGGGATGTTCCCAACCCAGGAATGGAACCTGGGTCTCCTGGATTGCAAGTGGATCCTTTACCATCTGAGCCACCAGGGAAGCCCATGAATACTGGAATGGGTAGCCTATCCCTTCTCCAGGAGATCTTTCCAACGCAGGAATCCAACTGGGGTCTCCTGCATTGCAGGTGGACTTTTTACCATTTGAGCTACCAGGGAAGCCCTGGTAAGCACTTGGCACACAGTATAAACACAATGAATAATAGGTACTATTATCAAAAATATCTGGCAAAATGACTCTTTTTTTCTTGGCCTTCTATATGTGGCAGAGACCTCAGGCTCCTTTGTGTAAAAGGACTGACATCAAACTGGAGTAGCCCTTGGAAGATGAAATGAAATCGTCTGGAATCTGGAGATGACCGGGACACGGTGACCCTTACAGGAGGTTTGAGACCTGGACAGCAGCCTCTTGAATGAGAATGAGATTGTCACGTGTGAGGTAGTCACAAGGGCCCAGAAATCCCTTCTTAGGCTCTCCTGTCTTTACTTTTATTTTTAAAATTTGTACTCTCCTCTCTTCGTTACAATATGCTCTTACTCATATAACCTAAAACATTGCAAAAGGAAATGATTGCACCAATGCTATGGCTGTGGAGACTTCAGGAGAGGCTTACAAATGGGCTCTTCTTCCTGCAAGTTTCCTGACAGCTCTCCAGCAATCACCATCCTGCTTGCAGTCCTTTTGATGATTCCTTTGCCTTCTCTGTTAAACACACAAAAAGTTACAAGCCTGGAGCAAGCATGTGCCTCCAGCATGGGCACCTAAGGCTTATTCACAAACTTGGATGGAAAGAGGACTTGTTCTCATTTCCTTTCCAGATTGTTATTGTTATAGTTGCTGTGCCCACCCTCTGAGACTGAGGCATAACATTCATCATTCACAAACAGACAAAAAACTGTTTCACATGCCTCTCAAGTTCAAGAGCTAAAAGAGAAACAAAGGGTATGCAGTTAGAAGCAAAGAACCCTCAGTGAAACATGAGTCACTCACAACACACTCTTCCGACAAAGAAGCACAACACGGGCTCAGTTCTCTGCTCATCCCTTTGCCCCAGGAATACCCAGGAGGACAGAATTTAGCAGGGCTTGGGCAGAGAAGAAAAGGCAAGAGAGAGGATTGTTTTTCTCTTTTACTTTCTCTCTTGGTTAATCAACAAGGCAAGGTGAGCTTTCAGTGGCTGACAGTGAATAAGGCTGCAGAGAGGTTTTATTTTACCTCTTCAAATTAGGTTGAATAAAACTCCTCCCAGAAAACCTCCTCACAATGTATCTACAGCTAAGAGATAGGAAGATCTATCTACATTCACGGTCAAGCAGCTACCAACCTTTCCCATCCCTCCCCTCTCCTAATGAATGCCCAGAAATACGTGGGAAAGAACAGAGAGATGCCACCACGTTGACTCAACATTATTTTTTTTTTCAATCAACTGTCTGTAAAAACAATCTCATCAAGAAATATGCACTATGTATGTCAATCCCAATCTCCCAATTTTTCCCATTTCCCCTTTTCCCCTCGGTGTCCACACATTTGTTCTCTAAGTCTGTGTCTCTATTTCTGCTTTGCAAATAGGTTTATCTGTACTGTTTTTCTAGATTCCATATGCATTAATACACAATATTTGTTTTCCTCTTTCTAACTTACTTCACTCGGTGTGATAGTCAGGGAGTTGGTGTTTAATGGGAACAGAGTTTCAGTTTCAGTTCAGTTGAGTTCAGTTCAGTCGCTCAGTCGTGTCCAATCTTTGCGACCACATGAATCGCAGCACGCCAGGCCTCCCTGTCCATCACCAATTCCTGGAGTTTACTCAAACTCATGTCCATTGAGTCAGTGATGCCATCCAGCCATCTCATCCTCTGTCGTCCCCTTCTCCTTCTGCCCCAAATCCCTCCCAGCATCAGAGTCTTTTCCAATGAGTCAACTCTTCGCATGGTGGCCAAAGTACTGGAGTTTCAGCTTTAGCATCAGTCCTTCCAAAGAAATCCCAGGGCTGATGTCCTTCAGAATGGACTGGTTGGATCTCCTTACAGTCCAAGGGACTCTCAAGAGTCTTCTCCAACACCACAGTTCAAAAGCATCAATTCTTCAGCACTCAGCCTTCTTCACAGTCCAACTCTCACATCCATACATGACCACAGGAAAAACCATAGCATTGACTAGACGAACCTTTGTTGGCAAAGTAATGTCTCTGATTTTCAATATGCTATCTAGGTTGGTCATAACTTTCCTTCCAAGGAGGAAGCGTCTTTTAATTTCATGGAGTTTCAGTTTAGGAAGGTGAAAAATTCAGGAGATGGATAATGGTGAGAGTTGTACAACAATGTGAGTGTACTTAGTGCCATTAAACTGTACAGTTAAATATGTTTTAACTGTACAGTTAAAACAGTATGTTTTATGTGACTTTTACCACAATAAAAAATCACTTAAAAAAAGAGGAGTATGCACTAAACACATCTATAATGAGCTACATTGCACCGCTTCATTCACAAATTCCCTGACAACACAGATTCCTATCACCAGGAGACATGGTTAGTACCAAACACTTCAGCACATTGAAGTCTTGGCTCTCTGCTTCAGGGGAGTAGTTGAGAGAATGGGTCTGAGCACATGCAACAAAAGGAAAAAGAGGTGAATTGGACTTCACCAAAATTAAAAATATTTGTGCACCAAAGGACATATTCAACACAGTGAAAGGTACCCCTCAGGATGACAGAAAATATTTGCAAACTATATATCTGATAAGGGATTAATATCCAGGATCTATAAAGAATTCCTACAACTTCATAACAACAAAACAACCTTCTTTAAAAATGGGCAAAAGACTTGAATAGACATTTCTCCAAAGAAGATTTATGAATGGCCAATAAGCCCATGAAATATCCTCAACATCACTAATCAGTGAAAGTGAAAGTTGCTCAGTCCTGTCCGACTCTTTGCGACCCTGTGGACTATATAGTCCATGGAATTCTCCAGGCCAGAATACTGAAGTGGGTAGGCTTTTTCTTCTCCAGGGGATCTTCCCAACCCAGGGATAGAACCCAGGTCTCTCACATTGCAGGCAGATTCTTTACCAGCTGAGCCATTAGAGAAATGCAAATCAAAACCATAATAAGATACCATAGGATGGCTATTAGGAAAAAATATTGACAAAAACTTGAATAACCTGGAGCCCTGGTGCATTGCTTGTAGAAATGTAAAGTAGTGTATCCACTATGGAAAATAGTATGGAAATTTTAAAAATTAAATATTTAATTATAATTCCACTGATATATACCCCCCAAAAATGAAAGCAGTAACTCAAACATATATTTGAACCTTTATGTTCACAGCAGCATTACACACAATAGCCAAGGATCCACCAATGGTTGAATGGATAAGCAAAATGTACTATATACAGTGGAATATTATTCAGCCTTAAAAAGGAAGAACATTGAGACACATGCTACCACAAGGATGAAACCTGGAGATCTTTTGCTAAGTGAAATAATCCAGACACAGAAACATGTTTATGATTTCACTTACATGAGGTACCTAGAGTGGCCACACTCAGACAGGAAAAAAGAATAGTGATTATCAGAGTCTGGGAAGAGGGAGGAATGGAGAGCTATGATTTAATGGGTGTGGAGTTTCAGTTTAGAAACAGGAAAATGTTTTTCAGATGAATGTTGGTGGTGGTTGCATAATAATGCGGACACAATGACACTGAACTGTACATTTTTAAATGGCTAAAATGTGAATTTTGTAAGATGTACGTTTTCCAATAAAAATATAAAAATTAAGAAAAGAAAGAGCACAAAGACTGGAATCAAAAATGCCATGATTGATATTCTAGTTACCCTCACACTAGCTGTGGGGCAAACAATTTACCTTTCTGTGACTCCCATCATTCTCATTTGCAAAATGGGATAATCAGAGTGCATAAGTCATTATGAAGTATCTAAGAGATGATAAAAAAGAAAATTCTGACACATACTGAGTCCATAAAACATGTTAGCTGTTGTAATTATTTCTTTGGTGTATATGATTGAAAAAAAAAACTCTTTGATGCCACGGACAAATATTTCTTCCTTTTCTGCATCCCCCATAGAGTATGGTGTATATACTTCTAAATACTTATTGACTGATGTATGTATTTATACACAAAGATGAACCTATTGACTCACTATCAGTGGTTGTTTCTCCAACACAGAATATAAATTAATATTGATCCATTCATATTCTTGAATAAGCCTCTTTGAACCAAAGATATTCATTTAGACAGCTGGCTAAAGTGGAGGTATTATCTTGAAAAGGACATAATTCACACTGCTATGTTGCAAGGCCAGGGGAAACATGAGGTCTTCCCCTTGCTGCTATGTTATTCTGAACAACCTATAGAACTAGCCACAGAATACAAAACCACGTAATTGTTTGGGACACCATCATTTAAAGAAAGAGTCAAAATAAATAGATGGTAACATCCCTGAGCCCCAGAAGCTGATATCTTCTTAAATCTTTCCACACCACTGACAGTGATTTCAGGTATGAAGGACATTCAGACCACTATTAGTAAACTCTGGCCCAGCTGAGGTTAAAGACCTCTATTACATTTAAAGGCAAGTGTATCTGAGGATAGTATTGATAGCAGGTGATAAAGGCATGCATACTAAGTCGCTTCAGTCGTGTCCAACTGTTTGTGACCCTATGGCCTGCAGCCCACCAGGCTCCTCTGTTCATGGGATTCTCCAAAGAAGACACTGGAGTGGCAAGAATACATGCCCTCCTCCAGAGGATCTTCCCGACCCAGGGATCAAACCTGCATCTCGTATCTCCTGCATTGGCAGGTGGGTTCTTTACCACTAGCGCCACCTGGGAAGCCCAGGAGATACAGGGCATTTGCTAATTCTGTCTATTTCAAACAAAACTATTTTAAAATAAAATCCTTTCCCCCCTAAAAAATGCTATAATAAAATATTAACATCCATTCTCAGAAATAACAGGTGGTTTCTGAAAAGTACAGAATTTTCACAAGGTTTTCCTATTTTTCAAAACCTTGGCTGATGCTGGTTTCTAAAGTGATCTTCTATCAGACTGAGAACAAATTCATTTAACGGTTTATTTCTCCAACAGTTTGAGTGACTATTTCCCCTAGATATCTTTTTCAGAGCCCACACCCTAAAGCTTCATAATTCCATTAAATCAGTGCACAGCTGGGCAATTCTTTCATTGCTCACATTATAGTGATCCCTGGGGAATTTATGTAAATCTATGGAAATTCATTTTCAAGTCTGTACTCTGTAAAGGAGGATGCATCCTCATTAAGTAAACGATTATATCTACAAACAAGCTAAAAGCAACATGCTGGAGAGCTAAATTAAACTTTCCATCAGGAAAACAAAACCACTCACTTTCACATATAGGCTTTACCTAAATGCCACCAAAATTATATGACAAAAGACTTTTACGAAGTCCAGATAGATGCCAGTGAAAGTGTGGCTGTGCCACTACTGCAGGGCACAGGCTCTTTTCTCATACCACCACTTCATTTCCTGCTGTGAGAATGAGTTCAGCCTTAGAATTCATGGGCTCTCAGGAAAGACTTCTCATATAAAAGTAGAAAGAAATGACCTCCCTTAGTCCTTCAAACGGAGAAGGCAATGGCACCCCACTCCAGTACTCTTGCCTGGAAAATCCCATGGCCACAGGAGCCTGGTAGGCTGCAGTCCATGAGGTCACTAAGAGTCAGACACGACTAAGCAACTTCACTTTCACTCTTAACTTTCATGCATTGGAGAAGGAAATGGCAACTGACTCCAGTGTTCTTGCCTTGAGAATCCCAGGGACGGGGGAGCCTGGTGGGCTACTGTCTATGGGGTCACACAGAGTCGGACATGACTGAAGCAACTTAGAAGCAGCAGCAGTCCTTCAAAGGGCACCTAAGTCAATGTCAAGAATCCCTGATAAGACCAGAGCATCTGAAAATTAAAGGACAGATACTGTAGACTGGACTGAGGACAGGAGAAGGGGATGACAGAGGATGAGATGGTTGGATAGCATCGCTGACTTAATGGACACGAGTTTGAGCAAACTCCAGGAGATAGTGAAGGACAGAGAAGCCTGGCATGCTACAGTCCATGGGGTCGCAAAGAGTCAGGCACGACTTAGTGACTGAACAACAGTTACAGGCTGGAAAGAGGAAAAGCTTTGTTTATAGTTAGACTTTACAGTCCAATCTTTGCTCCTTCATTTATTAGCTGAGTAAATCACCTAGATGTCAGGGTCTCATTTTCCTCATCTGTACATTAGGGATAATAATTTTTTACAATGTTATAAATTTTTAAAGAGGTAAACTATGTAAAGCCCTTCACCCAAAACCTAGAACATGACTGGTGCCAAGTGCTCTCACCTGGACCAAAAGATGAGATCTGAAAAGATCTAGGCTACAGAAATGAGGAATTCCTCCACTGAAATGTTTTGGGTCCTCAAACATCTATGGTGCCTTCCCATATTAGTAGATCTGCCCACCTTTCCTACTGCTGGCAAAGTAAGGCTGAGGGATCCATGGGAACATTGACTCACTATTGCACATTCCTTTCTTCTTAAGCCATTCCAACATTTACTCCTTTGAGTGTAGACCTTCTCATGTCTCAAAACTCCAGACTCTGCTCTCTCCACCACTGGCTAAGTCCTCACATCCTTAACTAACCACATTCCTCATTGCTTTCTTAAAGACCAACCATTGTCTCTTGGCCTCAGGTGTCTTTTGTCTCAGCTGCTGCTGCAGCAACCAATTCTGCATGTGTGTGGAATGATTTGATCCAGGTTAAGACTTGGCAAACTTATTTTAAGGCCATGTCCATATGCCTCTCATCAACCCCAGACTTTCTTGTTGACACTGAGGTGTGGATGGTCTTACTTAGTACCCACAAATGCAGTCTGGAATTTCAGGGATGTCCCATCCTAGTAGTGCAAAGCTTAAACCAATGGCTGACAAGGAAAATAGATAAATATTTCCCCTTTCTCCTCAACTATATGTGGTCCTGAGATGCCCTTTCATAGCACAGTCCAACAGCATGAAGCAGTCTAAATTAGTGCTACTAGTTCAGCAACACACTTTCCAATCAGCTTTTCCTCCTTCCCTATCTTGATTCCTTTTCACTCACTCTGGTCTCCCTTCCGAAAAACAGTAGCCTAAATTCTTTTATCAGACTCTGCTTTCTGGAGTACTCAGGCTAAACCACCTGCCTGCATCATGAGGCCTTATTAAGGGGACACAATCATGCCTGAACCATGTAACTCTCCCACTTTTCAGGGGAAGATTGAACAGGGGTGAACATCTAACACAAAGGCTGTCAATCCACACCCTGAGCCAGTAAGCAAGGCTCTAGACTTCATATGAAAAGATGAAGTAAACTAAGTGAATTCCTCTCTAGGGAACTGGAAGATACAGAACAATAGGTGAAGCTAGTTAGCAGATTGTAAAGAGAGAGGGTACAGAGCAGCCATGAGGGTCTAAGGGCTCCATTTCAGTGGGGAAAGAGGAGGAACTGTATTCATTCATCACTGTAAGCCAGTACCTGGCATAGTGCCTTCCATACATAGGAGTTGAATATATTTTTTGGTAAATGAAAAATGACATTTTTCTCCCACTCTTCTCAAGTTTAACACTCTGCACCCAGTCCTTCCCTGAAGAGACAAGAATCGCCTAGCATTTCCTCAATCCCATCAACACTCCGCTACTTTACTTCCACTCCACATAGCAAACAATAAACCACACCTTAAACCTCACCAGGTCTCTTGACTGCATCCCCTTCAGAAGCCTCTCCCTGATTATCACACGTTCTAGTCTCTGTTATCTCACCGGTCCCCTCACTTCTGAGCATGCTCTTTTCCTCATCAATCCTCCTTTATCACAGTCCTTCTTTCCTTTCCTGGCCTTCCTTACTTCACGCTCTCCACCCAGTCAGTACCCCATGGTTAATTATTATAATAAATACTTCTATTTCTGTGTTTAACTAATCCTTTTATAATACACATACAGGCATAAAAGTACCAGTTCCAACATTAACAGACTACACTGTCTGTTTTCCCCATTCCTGTTCCTGATATAACAAGCACAGCTAGAAAACATCACAGGTAACTTCAATTAGACCTTCCACACAAATGAAATTACAAGTTTTTTTGCCTTGTATCCCATGATCTTGTTCATACTACTTCAATTATTTCTCCTTCTGTAGTCCATATCTGGTAAACAACAAGATCTCAAGTTTTTTTTCATGATTTTCTATGAGTTCATAAATGGAGAGCTTTTTCAAGTTCTTTCCCAATGGACTCACGGACACCCTGAAAATCAGGAGATGTGGCTAGGTGCTAGGCATATATCTAACTCCATCCACTAGCATATCAAAGCTTCAGCTATGACCCAACCAAGACTCCTTGTCAAGTAAGTCAGTGACCTTCCCCACTAACTGTGTTACAAACTTTTTATATATCCTATATGCAGGTCAAGAAGCAACAGTTAGAACTGGACATGGAACAACAGACTGGTTCCAAATAGGAAAAGGAGTACATCAAGGCTGTATATTGGCACCCTGCTTATTTAACTTCTATGCAGAGTACATCATGAGAAACGCTGGACTGGAAGAAGCACAAGCTGGAATCAAGATTGC
>NW_011495043.1:2610925-2617069 GCF_000754665.1 Bison bison bison | reverse complement strand
GCTGGACTGGAAGAAGCACAAGCTGGAATCAAGATTGCCGGGAGAAATATCAATCACCTCAGATATGCAGATGACACCACCCTTATGGCAGAAAGTGAAGAAGAACTCAAAGCCTCTTGATGAAAGTGAAAATGGAGACTGAAAAAGTTGGCTTAAAGCTCAACATTCAGAAAACGAAGATCATGGCATCTGGTCCCATCACTTCGTGGAAAATAGATGGGGGAACAGTGGAAACAGTGTCAGACTTTATTTTTTGGGGCTCCAAAATCACTGCAGATGGTGACTGCAGCCATGAAATTAAAAGATGCTTACTCCTTGGAAGGAAAGTTATGACCAACCTAGATAGCATATTCAAAAGCAGAGACATTACTTTGCCAACAAAGGCCCATCTAGTCAAGGCTATGGCTTTTCCAGTAGTCATGTATGGATGTGAGAATTGGCCTGTGAAGAAAGCTGAGTGCTGAAGAATTGATACTTTTGAACTGTGGTGTTGGAGAAGACTCTTTAGAGTCCCTTGGCCTGCAAGGAGATCCAACCAGTCCATCCTAAAGGAGATCAGTCCTGGGTGCTCATTGGAAGGACTGATGCTAAAGCTGAAACTCCAATACTTTGGCCACCTCATGCGAAGAGATGACTCATTGGAAAAGATTCTGATGCTGGGAGGGATTGGGGGCAGGAGGAGAAGGGGACGATAGAGGATGAGATGGCTGGATGGCATCACTGACTCGATGGACATGAGTTTGAGTGAACTCCAGGAGTTGGTGATGGACCGGGAGGCCTGGCGTGCTGCGATTCATGGGGTCGCAAAGAGTCGGACACGACTGAGTGACTGAACTGAACTGAACCTTAAAAATAACTCCACAAGGTTCTCATTATCATAGTTTCCATATGAGGAAACTAAGGTCCAAAGAAGGTTAAGTAAATTTCCGTAGGTCACACAGTTAATCATTGGCAGAGTTAGTATGGAACCCAGGCTTTCTTATCCCAAAGCATGCTCTTTCAGGACTACTATAATATAAAGATGCTTAGCATTTTTTTTTTAATTCTCAATGGTATCAAAATAATATTAAGCCTTCAGGATTACATCCTTGGATAACCAATAGTATTAGTATTACTGGCAGGTTGCTTCCTTCCCTCTCTAACTCCTTAAATGCTACCAACATTTATGAAGTCTCTCAGAGAATAGCTTTCCTTTCCAGCTCCTAGTCATTATTTTAATTCAGCTTTTTGCCATCATGTCTGATTAATTGAAAGAAATGGGCTTCTAATCTGTATTCCCTGATCTCAGTATCTTCCTAACTCAATTCATTATTATTCATAATTGCTATCCTTCTTGAACAGTTTCATCATATCATTTTCTCTTCTATGAGAAAAGTTAATAACTTTTCCTTTTTTGATAAATGTAACATTAAGTGACTTCCCTCCTCCATCAGTCCATCAATATTAAACTCAGTTTCATCTTTTATGCTCTTTTCACTAGGATTTCACCCTCAAGCCTTATTCTTAAAACACAATTTATGGACTTCCAATTCAAAGAACACCACTGTCTTATTTGTTCAACAACTCTATATTCCTAAAACTATTGAAATGACCCAAGAAAAAAGTTTTAAGGGTAAAATATGTATCTATGTTAGAAAATATGGAAGATTTCCCTTAAAAGTAGAAAAATTTAACTGCTTTTATAAACCATGGTGCATGTCAGATCAGATAAAGGGAAGAAATGACTACAATTCAAATCAGCCAACAGAGCGGCTGGAGAAAGTAGTATGTCAAGATAATCTGGATGATAAGATACAAAAGCTAAAATATATCTGGTTATTTGATAAACTACAGCCCATGATCTGGAAAATATTCTTCTGGACCCACAAGAAAGTAAGGAAAAACCTCAGGTTTACATTACCAGACAGAGAGAGCACACCATGAGTTGAAGCTGGAGAGGAGTAAGAAAAATTAAAATCTGGAGTTACTATAAGGGAAACCTGGTACTGAGATACTAAGCCTGCCTCAGGGTTAGGTGAACAGCATCTTAAACTCCAACATTAGAATGAGATCCCTGATGGTGAACAAGATGGACCTAGGTTAGTAGCAACCAGAGAACCCAGGTAAACTGAACTCAGTCTTCTCTGTGTACCTGCTCAGTCATTAAGTCGTGTCCGACTCTTTGCAACCCTGTGGACTGTATCTCACCAGGCTCCTCCATCCATGGGATTTCCCAGGCAAGAATACTGAAGTGGGTTGCCACTTCTTCCTCCAGGGAATCTTCCTGATCCAGGGATCGAACCCATGTCTCCTGTGTCTTCTGCATTGGCAGGCGGATTCTTTACCTCTGAGCCACTTGGGAAGCCAGTCTTGTCTAGAGGAAAGCAATTCAATTATAATCCCAAGGATTTCCATAGATCATGAAATCATCATAAGAAAGGAGACAGCCTGCCTCAGGAATGAGTCAGCAGAAAAAGAAAAACAACATATTTAATCCCTGATAACTTCAAATTGTAGAATTATCAGCTATAAAAAATGAAATCATTTCAAATAAAATATTAAAAGAAAGAAAGAATAAATTGAAAAAAAAAAGAAGCAGCCACTATGGGATTATTTTCAAAAGATCAGGTAACTTTTAAAAATACAGTTTTTAAAATAAAAACATAATCATTGACATCATAAAGTTCCTCAGTAAATAAATCAACAGCTTAGATAAAGCTGAAGATAGAATTAGGAAATTAAAAGATCACCCTAAAAGAATTACAAGGAATGAAGCAGACAGAGAAAAGACAATGCAACGTGTGTGGTGGTGGTGGCGGGGCGGGGGTAGGGGGCGGGGCAGGGGTGGGGAGACTAGATAATCAGACATAAAGAAATGAATGAGAATGTCTCATAAAGTAATAATAGATTGTAGGAGAGGAAACAGTCAAAGAAATAATGTATAAGAATTTCCCAGAACTGATAAAAAATTCTGGAGATATATGTGAAAGATATCCATTCCTACACATATTGTAGTAAAAGTTCAGAAGATTACAGCTTAAGAGATCTAAAAAATTGCCATTTCTTCTGCAAAGCAATGATAATTAGTCTAGAAGCAGACATTGAATAGCCACAATAAAAGCCAGTAGTCAAGAAATTATTTCAAGAAAATAACTGTCAACCTATTTTGATTCCATTAAAATTTCTTCAAGATTGAGAGTGAATGAAATAGTGGATTAAATATATTTTCAAGCATTTTCTATGAGCAAAATCTGAGAGAAAAACAGTGTGCTTTCATGAGAAATTTCTAAAAGACATACTGCTGGGGGAAAAAAAAAAAAATGATCCCAGAAGGAAGATCTAAGAAAAGTGAGAAGAAATTGGTAAACATATAGATAAGTCTATATAAACTTTGTCTTACAAAATAATAAATAAAATGTCTAAGGAAATTAAATGATAGAACTTAAAGAGTAATAGCAGCGACGTCAGAATAGACAACTAGAAAAATTGGTTCAAAACCCTGGTGTTGTTCTGAAAGGGGAGAGTATAAATGGTTGATTAAACTTAGTTATTGTTAAGTTAGTGGACACCCCTTAAAATGTCAAAATTTTAAAATACGTTAGGATATATCATTTCTAGTCAGTAAAGTGAGAAAATCGAATAATAAAACAAGCAAATTTGAAAGTAAAAGAAAAAAATAAAGGAAGAGAAAGAAACATAGTAGAAATTAAGATTATAGAAATAAGTAAATATATGACTAATCACAATATTTATGTTATACTCTAAACCTGCCACTTAAAAATAGAATTTTAAGGCCAGATAAGCATAATTCCATATCAGACAAACCTAAAAATGTAAAGAGAAAAGGACTGAAAGATATGTCCAACAAATAGCTCAAAGAAAGCTGGGAAGAATTATATTAATATAATAAAAATAGTCTTTAAGATAAAAAACATAAATTAGGAAGAAAAGCGATACTATCTGGTTTCAAATTATCAGTAAAATTGAACAACTAGATAGGTAGTAATGGCTCTATCTCAAATTACACAAAGCAAAACAGTCAAGAACTCCAGAAAACAATGACAAATCGTCATAATAAAAATTAAAATGAAACACATCTTTTTCAATTACTGATAGTTCAAGCAGAAAAAAGTTTATAAAATATGAATGTTTTGGACTACCAATCTTGATTTAATGTTGATAGATGACAGATTTCTTAGCACACATGATACACTTCTCAAAATTGAATATATTAATCCATAAAACAAGACTTATCTTACATATATAATACATATCCTTGTGTGAACATATATATGCTCTACATTATACAGAGAGAATATATGTGGTGTATGTTTTTGTGTGCTTATATATGTATTACATTCTCTAGCCACAGTGAAATTAAATCAGAAATCATATTTAAGGAGATGAGTTTTTAATATCATCTCATGAAAAATGAAATGAAAAATTCCCAACACACATGAGTAAATGAAGGAACGTATAGAATGCTCATGTATCATGCATCAAGCTTCAGTGATTATTCAACTCATAGTCAATCTTTTATCATGTATACATCCACTCCCATCTGAATTTTTCTGAAGCAAATTCATCCATAAATACTTGCAACCTTATAAAGGAAGGACTTTTTTCTTTAACATAACCATAATACCATTATACATATTTTAAAATACATAAAATTCCTCAAATGTCCAGTCAGTGTTCATATTTCCTTAATTATCTTACAGTTTTTCTTAGTTTATTCAAATGAGGATCCAAACAAGGATCATACATTGTATTTGATATATATGTTAAGTCTCAAGTAGATACTTATTATTAACAATCCATGTGATTGGAATTCTAAAAACACACTCCAAATAACTCATAGATTATAGAAGAAATAAAATTGGAACATTGAAAATACTTGTAACTGAACAAAGAGCAAAATGCCAGCATAGTTTTACTTTAAAATGCAATGAAAGCAATCATTTGAGGAAAACTTTATGCTTTAGTGCTTTTATTAGAAGAATAAATGGTGGAAATTAATGATTTAAACATCTAACTTAAGAATTTGGGTGGGAAGGCAGAATGATAGACTATAAGCAAAGAAAACAGAAAGGAATTTAAAGAAAGAATGGACTACTGAAATAGGAAACTAAAATACAACACAAGATCAAGGTGATGGAATACAGTGAAAGTGAAGTCGCTCAGTCGTGTCTGACTCTAGGACCCCATGGACTGTAGCCTACCAGACTCCTCAGTCCATGGAATTTTCCAGGCAAGAGTACTGGAGTGGATTGCCATTTCCTTCTCCAGGGGATCTTCCCAACCCAGGGATCAAACCCGGGTCTCCCGCATTGCAGGCAGATGCTTTACCGTCTGAGCCACCAGGGAAGCCCTTGATGGAATAAAGATAGCCCCAATTCTTTGACACTCATCCCATTGATAGGAGGGCTGTATATTGTCACCCTGCTTATTTAACTTATATGCAGAGTACATTATGAGAAACGCTGGACTGGAAGAAACACAAGCTGGAATCAAGATTGCTGGGAGAAATATCAATAACCTCACAGATATGCAGATGACACCACCCTTATGGCAGAAAGTGAAGAGGAACTAAAAAGCCTCTTGATGAAAGTAAGGTGGAGAGTGAAAAAGTTGGCTTAAAGCTCAACATTCAGAAAACGAAGATCATGGCATCCGGTCCCATCACTTCATGGGAAATAGATGGGGAAACAGTGGAAACAGTGTCAAGACTTTATTTTTGGGGGCTCCAAAATCACTGCAGATGGTGACTGCAGCCATGAAATTAAAAGACGCTTCCTCCTTGGAAGGAAAGTTATGACCAACCTAGATAGCATATTCAAAAGCAGAGACATTACTTTGCCAACAAAGGTCCGTCTAGTCAAGGCTATGGTTTTTCCTGTGGTCATGTCTGGATGTAAGAGTTGGACTGTGAAGAAGGCTGAGCGCCGAAGAATTGATGCTTTTGAACTGTGGTGTTGGAGAAGACTCTTGAGAGTCCCTTGGACTGCAAGGAGATCCAACCAGTCCATTCTGAAGGAGATCAGCCCTGGGTGTTCTTTGGAAGGAATGATGCTAAAGCTGAAACTCCAGTACTTTGGCCACCTCATGTGAAGAGTTGACTCATTGGAAGAGACTCTGATGCTGGGAGGGATTGGGGGCAGGAGG
>NW_011495043.1:2594900-2610825 GCF_000754665.1 Bison bison bison | reverse complement strand
TCAGTGAACTCCAGGAGTTGGTGATGGACAGGGAGGCCTGGCATGCTGCGATTCATGGGGTCGCAAAGAGTCGGACACGACTGAGGGACTGATCTGATCTGATTTCTCCTTCCCTTAAATCTTTGTTCTGCGACTGCTCTGACCAAGAGTAGAGTAGAAGTGACGCTTTGCCAGCTCTAGGTCTAGCCTTCAAGAGGATATGTGATTTCCACTTCCTATAGAACATTCTTAGTGTTCCAAGCTACAATGTAAGAAGTGCAGACTGGAGAGGCCTTGTGGAGGAGTCCTGTGCTATGTAAATAGAGGGAGAAACCCAACTGAGTTCATCCCTGTAGTTTTCCTTGCCAAGGCATCGGGCTCGTGAGTGAAGCTATCTTGGACTCTCCAGACCAGACCAAGAGCCAACTGAATACTACCAAGTAAACCCAGTCAAAACCACATGATGCAAGAGAATGAGCCAGGAAGACTCTCCCTGAATCCTTGACCCGCAATAAGTTTTGAAGGTTGTTACATAGCAAAAGATGATAAGAGTAATAAACAAAGTCAAAAGTTGATGCCTTGAAAAGACTAAAAAAATTTTTCTGTAATCTCTAATGATATTTGTTAAAGGGAAAAAAAGAATAAAACATTTTAAAAAAAGAAACAAAGGGCTTGGTTGCTAACTAGCATATCATGGGGTGCATTTTGCAACATACACAAATATCAAATCATTACATTGTACATAAGAAACTAATATTATATATCAATTATACCTCAATCGATTAAAAAAAGACTATATATCAGATTATATGCCAAGGAGGTGACTCTGGATTAAAGCCTTGAGGCAGGATTAAGACAATGTGATGTGGTAGAACAAACAGTTGTTTGAGGTTTGAATTCTTCCACTAAATAACTTTGGGAAAGTTATTTAAATCTATTAGACCTAAGTTTGGGCTTCCTAATAGCTCAGTTGGTAAACAATCCACCTGCAATGCAGGAGACCTGGGTTCGATCCCTGGGTTGGGAACATCCCCTGGAGAAGGGAAAGGCTACCCGCTCCAGTATTCTGGCCTGGAGAATTCCATGGGCTGTATAGTCCATGGGGTCGCAAAGAGTGGGACATGACTGAGTGACTTTCACTTTGACTTGCAGACCTCAGTCTGGTAAAAACAGACTAACTAAAGCTCCTTCCATAATTTTAATTCTTTGACATTGTGATTTTTTCATAATAAATTTATTCTCTGCTCTTTATAGGGCTGTACTTAAGAAATGATGAATTTAGGGTAAGGAGTAAGTTCAGTTCTGGAGGTAACCAATACTACTTGTTCTCTTTGCTTAAAGAGGGGAAAAATTTTGGAGACTAACCTGCCTTTTTTTTTCTTTTTACAGAATTTCACTATGTCTATTCAAGTTCTTTTTGTGTTAATAAGTCAATAAACATGTTATACTAAATTCACACACACAAAAGTTTATTTCGTAAAATAAAAGAAGTATCACGTTAGCTAGTTTGATAGGCATAGCTTATGAAGAAAGAACTAGTTTTTATCCTTATATATTCTGTACAAACATTGTATACTAAATTCTTGTTTTTTTTAAAGATTTTACAAGACTTTGAGAGTCCTACAAATGACTCATGCTACAGTATGACATGGAATTCAGGTGCATTTAAGTGCTTAATGAAAATATGGCCATAACTTTTATTATACTTGGCACTTCATTTTCAACTATAACTTAAAAGTTGTATGAAAAGTGAAGGAAAGTGAAGTTGCTCAGTCGTGTCCAACTCTTTGTGACCCCACGGACTGTGGCCTACCGGCTCCTCCATTCATGGAATTTTCCAGGCAAGAGTACTGGAGTGGGTTGCCATTTCCTTCTCCAAGGGATCTTTCCAACCCAGGGATCAAACCCAGGTCTCCCATATTGCAGGTAGACGCTTTACCATCTGAGCCACAAGGGAAAATTATTGGTTTTTAACATGGTTTTTAACAACCAACATAGTTGGTTTTTAACATGAAATTTAGTTGATGAAGTTTTCTAGCAAGTTAAATTTCTTCTGATATTTTGGAATGATTTTGAAGCATATGGATAGAGGGGGTGGAAAGGGCCTTAGTTCCATCAAAATGTTCTAGCTTATCACCTTAGAGCAAATAAAAAGCTATACCATGCTTTCAGCTTAGTTTCTGGCAACAAAGTTTATTAGTTTAAATGCCTTTTCAAATCCCCAACTATTTTTATCTCAATTCTGAAATATAGTGTACAAAAAAGAAAGTTAGACCAGTTGACATAATGAACAGGTTAAAGGCTCCAATGAAAACATTAGGCCATTGTAAAAAAGATATCATAAGGATTTTTTGAAATCTCATTTTAAATCAGCAAAACTATTTCACATATTCAGTTGTTTTCTAATAAGGATAAATATCTGCATGATAAAATTAAGAAACATCTATGATTTAATGTATACAATATAAACATGAGAAACATCATACTCACTAATAGATACAGATACCTCTTACTCTGAACATAGACTATGTAAAACATCTTTAAATAGATAGCTAAATAATATGATATATTTATGTAAGAGTTCTTCACATTCTTATTAAAATTAAGATTAGAGCATCAATCTTGACCTTTATCCATTACTATTTCAAAAAAGAAAACCCTAGCTACATGCTTTTTTATTTCAAAGTGTCTTCTTTATCTTTGTGAGCTAGCTAGGTATCAGCTACAAGGCATTAATAATTCCTTTCTTTCCAGGTTATTTTTAGACTGCTTTAGCTTTATTAAGATGTCTACCAAATGCTAAAACGTTAAATAATGAGCTTTCTCTTCTATGCCTACCCCATATATAGGAGATTTCTTGTTTCAAACCTCAGTGCACACATGTAAACACAATTACTCAAAACAAGGCAACAAGTGAGAAGCAGGATTAAAATAAGAACTCAGACATTCTAACTCACAATCCAGCATTCAACCCCCTAGAACTTGCTGTTTTCTTTTGTCCTCTTTGCTGTAAACCAAGATACTTGTTCTTTAGCAGGGTGTTTCTGCTGCAAATCCAGTTGCTACTGCATTATGCAATGAAGTCAGAAGCCTGAGCTGGTGACATCAATATAGGTTGCTATGGTAACTCTTTCCATAAGTATTACAGGTTCATTGTAGGCTCAAAAAAGAGGACTTCAGCAGAGTAGCAAAATAGCTGGCATTATTCAGCCTAAATTACAATAGTAATTGATGCAAAAAAATGTCTTACACTAGCTATAGTAAATGCAGATTTTTATATTTGATTTATGTCATTCTTAAAAGTCATTTTCTAATCTTTTTAAAGAAATGAAAATTATTCAAAAGAAATAACATTGCCACTGACCTTCTGATATAAGAAATCCACATGACCCAGGCAGAAGAGAGCACTACAGTAACATAGCTAATTATTCCATGCATTGTGTCATTCCAGAAGTCAAGTAATGTTACACATTATCTGTTATGAATACACTCATAATTGCATGATTCCAATCCAGTTTTCTCATTACAGACATTATAGGAAGGTCCCACAGAGCTGTTTGTATGAAAGCAATTTTAGATAAGTTTTCCCAATGAATGTGCCTATTTTTAACCAAACAATAGAAAAAAAAAAATCACCTTTTTATTGCACATGTTTATCCCTATTTCCCCAGAATATCTTTGCTAACACCTCAGTTTTAATGGTTAAATCCATCTCCCTGTGTAGGAGACATTGGGAAATATTCTTTCTCCATTACATTCTTTTCACCTGAATTTGAAGCACATGGCTGCTGGTTGCAAAGCCAGAATTCCTTTCTTCCATAGCTCCTTTTCTTTATCATCTATCATCATCAACATGAGGATTTTAGTTCAAGTCTGCAATCATGCTCGAGCACAGCAGAGGGGTTGAAATGTGTCACACATGAGGTATAAGAAGCATAAGACACAATCCTTTCCATGAAAAGTTCACACTTATAGTAACAGCAACAACTTTAATAATATTTACTTAGTACCTGCCATGTGCCAGACACCGTCCTAAGCACTTTATATCCATTTGCTCATTTAATTTTTACAACAATTGGGAAGAGAAGGAGTTACTATCCCATTTTTCTGCATTAGAGAATTGAAGCTCAGGGAGATAGAGTCACTTGCCTGAAGTCACAGACATAGTTAGGGAACACTGCTGGCATTTGCACTTAGATCTGAGTCCAAATACTAATGATCTTTTGACAGAAATTAAGGAAATTTCTTGTTACTGTGGTAAAATTGAAAATTGCATCATAATCCTACCGAGAAAAATCCTACCCATATACTTCACTGAAGAAGAAAGGCAATGATAGTCTTCAGAGTGGCTTCATAAATACTTTTGATGACTGACTTTCCTGTTTTTGTAACACTCAGCAGTTCAGAAACTGTTTGTCTGAAGACATTTTTATTCCCTTAGGTTATAAATGAAAATATCTCTCAAAAAGATTGGTCTATAAGTTTTCTTAGACAGTTGCATTGATATTTTCATATACTCCAAGCTACTAGACTATTTTCAGCTCAGATAAATATATTAATAATGTGTACAGTGTGAAGCTATTTACAAATCATACTAAACATTCACCCATTCAGCACATATTCATTGAGCCACTATTATGAGTCAGGCACTGTGCAAAATATTAGATATGAAACTACAACAGAAAAATGAAGTGGTCCACAAATTAAAGATGCACACGATATAAAATGAGAGAGAGTCATTGATCAAAGAACAACATAATAAATGTAAAATAAGGACAGTGTCCAGACAGCAAATAAGAAAGGCTGATATAGATAATCTAAACATTCAGCCTTGAGTAGTGTACAGAAAACAAAGGGAACACAAAGAAGAAGGAAGAAAACAATAAAAAGAAAAAGAGAACCTAGGGAAATGTAATGCAACATACGACAGGGACGTCAAATGGCCAACCTGGTTCTTTGAAAAGATAAATAAAATTGACAAACCTTTAGCAAGGTTGACCAAGAAAACAGATGCAAGGCAAAAGTAAACAACATTTGAAATGACAAAGGGAACACAATTAGAGCTACAACAGAGATTAAGAAAGAAACAAGATACCATGAACTTTATGTCAATACATTTGAAAGCATAGATAAGGGGAACAAACAAAATTGATCAAGAAGAAACTTTAATAGACTGAGAAACACCAAAGAAACTGAATTAGAAATATAAAGACTTCCCAGATCAAAAGCATGGATGGTGTTACAGGTAATGCTATCAAAATTTAAGAATAGATAATTCTAATCTTACAGTCTTCTAGATAATTTTTAAAAGAGGGAAGTATTCAAATGAATTATTTTATGAAGTTAGTATTAATATAACTTGATTAAAATAAAAAACTCAACAAGAGTAGTATAAGAAAAGAAAAATAAAGAATATCTCCCATGAACATAAATATAAAAGTTCTAAATAAAGTACAAAATCTAGCAAGTGTAATAAAATCCTGTATCCCTCTTCTTCTACCAAACTCAACCATTAATTGGCCTTTTGGATCTATTATTCTCTACTTCTTATTTTACATTTTAGTAATAATACTGAACTGTGGCATTTCCATGGACATACCTTACATTTCTCACCTCTGTGCCTTTCCTGATAATACTTTTTCCTGATAATACTTCTTCTACCTTGACGTCCATTCCTCATTTAACTAGATAATTCTTATCTTCTAAAAATCACCTCATCTCTTTCTCCTTCTGGCCTGAACTTTTTCTTATGATTTACCAGATAGTACAAAGTATTTTCGGAGAAGGCAATGGCACCCCACTCCAGTATTCTTGCCTGGAAAATCCCATGGACGGAGGAGCCTGGTAGGCTCCAGTCCATGCGGTCGCTAAGAGTCGGGCACAACGGAGCGACTTCACTTTCACTTTTCACTTTCATGCGTTGGAGAAGGAAATGGCAACCCACTCTAGTATTCTTGCCTGGAGAATCCCAGGGACAGGGGAACCTGGTGGGCTGCCATCTATGTATTTTAATGGATGTCTTTCCCACAGAGAACCATATGGTTACAGATTATGTGGTTTTCATCTGCTGCTGCTGCTGCTGCTGCTAAGTCGCTTCAGTCGTGTCCGACTCTGTGCGACCCCATAGACGGCAGCCCACCAGGCTCCCCCGTCTCCGGGATTCTCCAGGCAAGAACACTGGAGTGGGTTGCCATTTCCTTCTCCAACGCATGAAAGTGAAAAGGGAAAGTGAAGTCGCTCAGTCATGTCTGACTCTTAGCGACCCCATGAACTGCAGCCTACCAGCCTCCTCCATCCATGGAATTTTCCAGGCAGCGTACTGGAGTGGGTTGCCATTGCCTTCTCCATTTCATCTTCTAACCCTTGGCTATTGACATATACCTGGAATGAAACTAAATCTTCTAAATCAACTGCATGAAGTCTGTGTTTTGACCACATAATCAGTCTTATGAACTAACTGAATGACCTTTACTTGGTTCTTCAGCATCACCTATATTCATAAAATCCACTTCTTACATTTTCTTTTATTTTGTATATAAAAATGAGATGATCATATGATTTTTAGCCTTAATTTTGGTAATGGGATGTATCATGGTGAGTGATCTAAGCAAGCTGAATCATTTCTTGCATACCTGGAATAAGTCCCACTGACCCTGGTATATGATCTTTTTAAAGTACTGTTGAATTTGATTTGATAATATTTTGTTGAGGCAGAGTGTCACCTGTTAATCATTATGTTATAGTTAACATTTTCAGAGATTATATTTTCTTCTGTGGCTCAAGGAATAGATTCAGTATAAATTACCTGGAAATTGAGTTTTTAGTTAACCTCACATAATCTCAGGTTCTTGCATGATGTAAGTCCAACCTCTTTCTCTCCGTGAATGTATCCAGAGGCAAAAAGTCATCCAGGAAGTCTGTTTGAGAGGAAAGTGAATGAAAAGGACTAGAGAAAAAGCATGGTTCTAGCACGGTAGAGGCTTTTGGTTTTGTAATAGCAAAACAAACTAAGTGGCACTATTAAGGGTTGAACTGTGTCACCCCAAAATAGATACTGGAAAAGGAAATGGCAACCCACTTCAGTATTCTCGCTTGGACAGAGGAGTCTGTCAGGCTACAGTCCATGGGGTCACAAAAGTGTCAGGCATGACTTAGTTACTAAACAACAACAAAATAGATAAGGTAGAGTTTTTACCTCCAGTGCCTCTGGATTGCAACCTTATTTGGAAGTAGGGTCTTTACAGAGGCAATCAAGTTAAAATAAGGTCATTAGGATTGACTCTAAATCAATATATTAATAACTGAAGTCTTTTTCCCAATAGGAAACCTGGAGAGAGAGACATTTCACAGAGCAAAGACGATATGAAGGAAGAATGCCATGTGAAGATAAAGGCAGAGATTAGGGTAATGCATCTACAACGCAAAGAATGTCAAAAATTGTCAGCAAATCACCAGATCCTAAGCGAGAGGCCTGGAATATTCTGTTCAAGAACGCTCAGAAGGAACGGACCATACTCACACCTTGATCTTAATGTTTACCCTCCAGAACTGTGAGACAATAAATTTCTCTTGTTTAAGCAAAGCCTCCCAGTTTGTGGTACTTTGTTACAACCCTAAAAAAATAGTATGAGTATCTTCAAGAAATCTGAGAACAAATCTGAACTTCTTGCTTAATGAGTAAAGCAATTCCCAACACTTTCTTCCATTGGGTTCCACATTGATAGAGCCAGTTCACAATGAAAATAGCTAGATCAAACCTCTACCTGTGATTTTATAGCCTCATAGGGAAAATTTGCAAATAATTTTGCATAGATATTATACCTGGTGTTTCCTAACGTGTTGCTAAAAGAAGATGAATCTTTTTTTCTGGAAAGAATGTGTCCCTTTCTGCCAGAAGACTGACACCTGATTCCTAAAAGATCATTACATTTTTTTTTAAATTCTTGGATTCTAAGACACATCTAAATACTCAGAATGGATTGTTTACCCATCACTACATAGTTAGGTTCGCATAAAAACATTCTCAAATACCAGGAAAGTGTTTTATTTTAACAACAATTAATAATTCATCTGTCTAAGGAGTCTGATGGGAAGCACAGTGGAAGATTCTTACCAAGGTTTTGGAAGAAGACAAAAACATGACATGAGTCATAGTTGGGATCTAGATTAATAACCACATTAGCAAGGAATATACAGAACTGAAAAGTTAAACATTTGTTATATTCTTGAGTAAACGGAGAATGTGAATAAAATGTATTAATGTTGAACACTGCAGTTCCCTTTAGGGGAAAAGGCAAGAATAAATATGCTCCTCTAAACTTACTTTTTCCAGACTGGTGGGGCTTGAGGGATGTTCTGAGCCAGGAGAACAGTCACTCCTATGCGCCCTCAGGGGGAAATGTCTGGCTTTTAGTAGAATTTAACAGAGTCACTGATCCCGTTGCTGGATTTGATATGCTTTCCTTCCTTTCTTCCTCCCTTCCATCTACTGTCCTTCTTTCCTTTTTAGTATAAACACATTTTCTATTAAAGTAATGCATGTTTGAAGTTTTAAAGAAGCCCCATTGCTTTATGCACAGAACTACCCAAATGAAGAAGAAGCATTTTGAAGCAGGCATCCTGTTTCTTATTTTCTCAATTCTGAGTATGAATTTAGAAGCATGACGTATTGGTTGGGTACATGTTTCAGAGTCAAATAGCCCTCGCCTTAAGTTGACAAGTTTTCTTATTTACTTAGGACTAGTACTTAGCCGTTCTGTGCTTCCTCATTTGTAATAAACAATGAAAACTGTCCCTCCATCATGTGGTCTGCGAACCAAAAAAATATACTACCTGAAGAGCACATCACATAGGGACATCCACCTGGTGAATACTTAATAAATGTAAGCTAATAGTTATGCTTATAAAGAAAGAAAACATCAGTTATATGACAGTCTGGAGAAGTCAAAACTATAGCAATGGTAAAATGGTCAATGGTTTCCAGGCCTTTGAGGCAGGGAGAATGTTAGCTGAGGTCAAACATACAAAGCACCGTTTTAAGGTGATATACCTATTCTGTACGATACTATAATGGCAGATATATGATAGTACACGTTTGGCAAAATATATCAAACTTTATAACATAAACAGTGAACCTCACTGTATGCACATTAAAAAAAGAAAAAAAAAAAAAAAACCTGTATCAGAGGTCTGAGTATCCCTGGGCATCGTGTAGAATGTGATTAAACTAATTGTACCATGAATGTATGAAATAAATGTAACTATTACAAATATAGAAAACAAACTCACCGCAAGGGGGGGGTGAAGGGGAAAAGATGACCTAAGTAAATTTGGAAATGAAGGGAGTCTGTAAGAAAATAGGCAAAATAAACCATTATATAAACACTGTGTGCTGGTAAAGCTGATTCTCATGAGGATGTAAGTAATTTTGATACTGCCATACATATATACTGGAATTGAACAATTAAGTAATTGGATACTGGATGTTAGGAGCAAGACTTCTCAGTGTTCGAGTGGGAGATTATACATAAGAAAGGCTGCTGCTACTGCTAAGTCGCTTCAGTCGTGTCCGACTCTGTGCGACCCCATAGACGGCAGCCCACCAGGCTCCCCCATCCCTGGGATTCTCCAGGCAAGAACACTGGAGTGGGTCATAAGAAAAGAGAGGAGGCCAAAATGAGTCATGTGGGAATAGATCAGCATTGGAGACATGAGCATAAATGCATTTTTAGTTTGGTATAGGTGTACATGATTACATATAGAAATAATTGTAGAAATATGTACATACATGGGTTACTACACACACATATAACTCCTTGCTCAGTCGGTAGAAATAATGACACCTCAGTAGCAACAAGAACACCTATGACTCAGATCTTGCTTTCTAATACCATTTTCTAACTAAAAATAATATAAAGAAGGCCCCTTGGAGATAGATTCTAGGACTGAGACAAAAAATATACAAGATGATCCTAGAGCATCTTTTAGTACCAGAAAGTAAAGGAAATGCTATTTTAAAAAATAATGGAACATGCAAAGGGACCAAGCAGAGAACTGAAAAAGTCCCCAATGGTCAAGCTGGAAATTTTTATCAACAAAATAAGTAAAGTGGTATTAACTTATAATCCAAAACAAAAAATAAATCAGTGAATCCATACAGATATAGATAAATAATTTAAAGAGAGATAAGGGAGAACAGACAAATCTCCTAGACAGAAAATTTACAAATAATTAGTGTCAGTACTCTGCCCTGAAGGAGGTAAAGCATAAATTCTCGCACACTGGATGTGAGCTGTTCATAGTGACTTTCTTCCCAAAAGTACAGTGTAGAAAAGGAGATAACTTTATAGTAATGTTACAGTAGAGAAACCTGACAAACACTAACTCACCCAGTTGACCAAGGTAAATGGAGACAATGATAAATCATGCTGAAGTATGTACTCTTGATATGATGTGATGAAAATGGCCCTTTACCTCTGTGGTCTTCCTCCATAAAACCCACAACCCCAGTCTAATCATGGAGAAAAACATCAGACAACTCCCAGTTGAGGAACACTGTGCAAAATAGTTGAGTCCTCAAAACGGTCAAAAGTCACCCAAAACACGGTAACTTTGACAAACTATCATAACAAGAGGTGCCTCGGGACTCATGAGGATTAAATACAGTGTGGTAACCTGGATGAGATCCCCAAAGAGGAAAAGGACATTAGGTGAAAACTAAGGAAATTAGAATAAATTATAGGCTACAGGTAAAATAATATATCAATATTGATTCAAAACTGCAACAAATATCCCATACAAATATATGATGTTATTAACAAGGAAAAATTGGTATGGGCTATATAGAAACTCTGTACTGTCTTTAACTGCTTTAAAATTTTAAATCTGTTTTTAAAAAGAAAAAACTTAAAGACAGATTATTATATTCAACCTAAAAACAAAAACATTAACCAGCATTACTATTACTTTTTTTTTAATTTGGTCGACAATTAGTACAAGAAATACCTAGCAACTACAAGGACTTATAAACTTGAATGTTTTAATCATCACTCCAACTAATCCTGGTCTAATTCTTATACTCAATTCAATTCAAGTTGAATCTCTTCTCAAAATTAGACCCTGCTTGAAGTTGATCTGTTATATTCAAAACCTTTATCACCCACTTTAATTTGTCTACAAGGAAATCTTACAGATGTCAGTGACTTTTACATTCAATCTGCAGTTCCTAACACTCTAAATACTCCATTACTCAGCACTCCTTGATTTAGAGCTCAAAGGACAATTTGCCCTTTGTAATCCAGTGAAAGACTATTTAAAAAGTAATAGATCAGTCACAAATTACATTAACTAACTGGTAACACAAATCCAAACATGGTGATTTTTCCCAATGATAATTACGTTTCACATCACTTATGTCTCCTGGGTTTAGTTCTTGGCCTTCTGAAGTCAGAATTTACATATTTAGCTTTTTCTCAAGTAAGTCCTCATCTAACAAACTTCCCCATCTACAACAGACCTTCTGTTGTTCTGCTGCTGCTGCTACTGCTGCTGCTAAGTCGCTTCAGTCGTGTCCGACTCTGTGCGACCCCATAGACGGAAGCTCACCAGGCTCCCCCATCCCTGGGATTCTGTTGTACTATTTTCTGTTAAAAATGTGGAAATGCAAAACAATCACTAGTAGTTTTCTATATACTCCCAGAAAGTTATTCGCTCCCTCGCTCCTGTTGCATAGAAAGGTACCTCTCTGAACTGAAGCTTTTTGTGAAGCCTGTACTTTGGGATCTTGAAGGTAACTATGAAGAGAGAGATGAGAAGAAACAGAGACATAAAACTGAGCTCCCCCATTATATAGTTTTTGAAGGAGCTGTTTTTTATTCATCCCACTTATCTCTCATCTGCACACTGAAGGTTATACCCCATAATCTCCCTATCAGTGTTCTTAGGTCTTGCACATGAGGAATCTGATAGGAGTATAAGATAAGAATAATTTAGAATTTTATGTTTCTTCACAAGGTCCTAAAACACCTAGAGACAATGGCCCTTGAAGTAGATGGGGCAAGTAGAAATGCAGATAAAAGGAGAGAGACTGAAAATTTTTACTTCTCTCAAGTGCCCCAAACCACCTTATTTATTCCCAAGTACAGTGGACCTTCCCTCAACACTACATATCTCCGTGTACATCCACACTGAAAAAACTTTAACCTACATTTGGAGGATATGAGCCGTTATTTTATTCAGTGTGAGTATCCCCTTTTCCTTTCTTGATGAAGTATAAAGTTATGCCGTAATTTGGTGATCGGCTCAGTGTGCCTGTCTTATTCACTGGAAGGAAGAGACTTCCTCTGTTGACTGGTAAAGGGAACCAGCCTGGTATCCAGATTGAAACTCTAACTTGAAAATCCCTCCCCACCAAAATTCCAGCCTGGCCAAATTCCTATCTGGCTTCTGAGTGAAATGGAAAAAGCAAGTGGAACCAATTTATACGCTCTATACTTCTTGAATATATTTGGTAATTCACAAGTCTTGCAAAACCTTATGCAAATGAAAGCTTGGTGTCTATGGTTGTTTATGTGTGTGAGTGTTGAGTTATGTCGCTTTTATGTACGAGTGAAGTCGCTCAGTCGTGTACACGAAAGTCAATTACAAGAGAAAGCTAAGCTATCTTGTGATACACAAATTCTTTCAGCCGTAGTACTTGTGACAACTGCTACTGTATGTTTTATCAAATGTCATATGGACTTAAATTGAGATAACACATTTTTAAGCTGTGGGGTCTCTTTCAAATTAAATGTACAGACAAGGTTATATGTACTGGACATGGTAGACTCCCATGGAACCATGAGACAACATGATACAGAAGACAACACAGCTATTTACACCTTACCTCACCTCCAGTTCTGGAAGCTGGCTTAATTCCATAACCAATCCTGATTGTGTCTGGCCAAAGCGATCTTGTTCTGCTCCTCAGAGGCCCTGGGAATCTGACTTGTCCCTGGTCCTCTTCATTCTATAATGCTGAAAGGAAGCCAGATTACGTTAGAATCAAACCTTAGAAACATGTCTGCCCTGGGGCAAACCAAGCAATCCATTTAACAACTTAACTTTCCCAACCAGACCAGAGCTAACCTAAAATTAACCCTTCCATAAAAGTGACTCAAATCTGGTGGCCGAATATTGGACTTTTAAAAGACTTGTCTAAAGGAAAGTGTAAGACTGGACTATTCTGGGTACTCACAACCCTTCTTTTCTCTACTAGAGCCCACTTCTGTGGTCATTCTAGATTGGCCTACTGAGTGCAGGATTCAAAACAGAGGCTCAGAAATGTTTTCATTAAAATGTATTGCAACTTTAGGTCAAAATCACATGATTAATTGTTGTATTTTGTTTAGTTCCCAGCCAGAGTAATTTTATTTAGTTCACCAAAGTAGGCCTTTGCAGTTTTAATCGAACTCTTTTTTTTTTTTTCATTATTAAATAGAATAGCCAAAAAACTATATGTCTGCTAGTTTTCACCCTACAAATAGATACAGTTTTGGTAAGTGACGCTTCACCCTTTTCCCATCACAGATTTGATTTTTGTACTAACCATTTGGACAGTTCAGGACCTGCAACATTGTAAGTGTCATTCAGTCTAAACCCTTTAAACTTTAAAAATTATTATTCATCTGACACACTGTTTTTTCTGTCACGCTATTGCTCAGCAAAGTGATATTAGGAATGAATAAGTGATTATAGAAATGAGCAAGCTTCTCCAAAAAGAGGAAACATAAAAAATAAAGGTGACATTGAGAAGTAGAATCTCATTTTTAAAGCCCAAGCTAAAACAAACTGAAAACCGCTCATCCCACTGTGAAGGGCTACTAAGTCAAATTGGGTTTCTGCTTTTTTTTTTTTTCAAGATTGTATCAAGTATACTAAATTTATAAGGAAACAGCCTGTGGTTTTATAGAGCTTAAGAGTCCTTGCTTTATCACACGAAGAAAGCTGCAGACTGTCAGGTTCTGAACAGCTATGGCTTCATTCATTGGCTAGAAGGCAGCATGATGACAATGGCCAGGGGTGTCAGGCTCTGGGAGTAGTAGGAATAAACACCACTTCCTAATATCTAGTCATGAATAAGGTCTTATTTAGTCTTTCCCCAAAAATGACCCCTTGTCACTTTTCCCATTTATGTCCCATTCCCCTATATAAATCCTAGTTATTGTAACTTTTACTTTTTATAAATATGCTCAGGAGAAGACTTGGTTTTAGAGAATCATTTCCCTACTCATGGGTGTCTTTATAAAATTGTAGACTAGTAGAAATCCAGTAAACTATGACAGAGTCATATCTACTGCTCTGTTACTGAACAGAAGCAAGGGCATTACCTTGCCATTTAGTGACAAAATTTTAGCAAGTGGCAGTTCTTAGCCTCAGAAGAAATATTTTAAGAAGGAGTGAATTTTGAAGGCCTCTATAAGAAGGAGAAATTTCCCAAACATTATATATATAAAATTTATATGTAGTCTTGAGCTCACAAAAAAGTAAATAATAGATTTTCTCTTAGTTAACAGTTTAAATATGTTTATCTGCTACATGCCGGGAAATTTCTAGGCACTAAGGATGCAGTGGAAACAAGGCAATGTCCCTGTTCTCAATAGAGCTCTTACATTCAGAAGAAGAAAGATAGAGGATAAATTTGTAAATATACAAGATTATTTAGGAGATAAGTGCTAGGAAGAGAATAAAGAATTATTAACTGGGGGTGCTTCTTCAGCTAGGTGGTCTGGAAAAAGTCATTTCAGTTCAGTTCAGTTCAGTCGCTCAGTCGTGTCCAACTCTTTGCGACCCCATGATTCGCAGCACGCCAGGCCTCCCTGTCCATCACCAACTCCCGGAGTTCACTCAGACTCACGTCCATCGAGTCAGTAATGCCATTCAGCCATCTCATCTTCTGTCGTCCCCTTCTCCTCCTACCCCCAATCCCTCCCAGCATCAGAGTCTTTTCCAATGAGTCAACTCTTCGCATGAGGTGGCCAAAGTACTGGAGTTTCAGCTTTAGCATCATTCCTTCCAAAGAAATCCCAGGGCTGATCTCCTTCAGAACGGACTGGTTGGATCTCCTTGCAGTCCAAGGGACTCTCAAGAGTCTTCTCCAACACCACAGTTCAAAAGCATCAATTCTTCAGCACTCAGCTTTCTTCACAGTCCAGCTCTCACATCCATACATGACCACTGGAAAACCATAGGCTTGACTAGACGGACCTTTGTTGGCAAAGTAATGTCTCTGATTTTCAATATGCTATCTAGGTTGGTCATAATTTTTCTTCCAAGGAGTAAGCATCTTTTAATTTCATGGCTGCAGTCACCATCTGCAGTGATTATGGAGCCCAGAAAAACTAAATCTGACACTGTTTCCACTGTTTCCCCATCTATTTCCCATGAAGTGATGGGACCGGATGCCATGATCTTCGTTTTCTGAATGTTGAGCTTTAAGCCAACTTTTTCACTCTCCACTTTCACTTTCATCAAGAGGCTTTTTAGTTCCTCTTCACTTTCTGCCATAAGGGTGGTGTCATCTGCATATCTGTGAGGTTATTGGTATTTCTCCCGGCAATCTTGAGTCCAGCTTGTGCTTCTTCCAGCCTAGCATTTCTCATGATGTACTCTGCATATAAGTTAAATAAGGAGGGTGACAATATACAGCCTTGACGTACTCCTTTTGCTATTGGGAACCAGTCTGTTGTTCCATGTCCAGTTTTAACTGTTGCTTCCTGACCTGCATATAAGTTTCTCAAGAGGCAGGTCAGGTGGTCTGGTATGCCTATCTCTTTCAGAATTTTCCACAGTTTATTGTGATCCACACAGTCAAAGGCTTTGGCATAGTCAATAAAGCAGTAATAGATGTTTTTCTGGAACTCTCTTGTTTTTTCCATGATCCAGCAGATGTTGGCAATTTGATCTCTGG
>NW_011495043.1:2574310-2594800 GCF_000754665.1 Bison bison bison | reverse complement strand
TTTTTTCCATGATCCAGCAGATGTTGGCAATTTGATCTCTGGTTCCTCTGCCTTTTCTAAAAACAGCTTGAACATCTGGAAGTTCACAGTTCACATATTGCTAAAGCCTGGCTTGGAGAATTTTGAGCATTACTTTACTAGTGTGTGAGATGAGTGCAATTGTGCAGTAGTTTGAGCTTTCTTTGGCATTGCCCTTCTTTGGGTTTGGAATGAAAACTGACCTTTTCCAGTCCTGTGGCCACTGCTGAGTTTTCCAAATTTGCTGGCATATTGAGTGCAATACTTTCATAGCATCATTTTTCAGGATTTGAAATAACTCAACTGGAATTCCATCACCTCCACTAGCTTTGTTTGTAGTGATGCTTTCTAAGGCCCATTTGACTTCACATTCCAGGAAAAAGTCACTTATGAGATGGCATTTGAACTGAGACCTGTTAAAGTCATATACATCTGTGATCATGTCTTTATAACTGTAGTTCTGAGATTGGCTTTCCTACAGGGTAAATTTGAAATGGAGTTTTCTGGATATGGGCCTTACATTTATATTTCTATCAAGGCATCATTCTTTTTGTGTGTGTGTGTCCTTTTCCCTGTCTCCCAATCTAACCTTCCTCTCTTTCTACCTTTGGATCATGCTCCTTTTTTTCCCTCTGTCCTCGTCCCCTTTTTCCTTTTATCTTCCCTTTTGCCTTCTTCCTACCTCTTCCCATCAAGCTCATTATGCTCTCTCTGAAATGTTTTCCTTGCTTCTTAAAAAAACTTGTCCATCTGGCCCACTGGGGCCACCTGAATTTCTGTTCTAACATCTTCCTTCTTACTCTACTTACTGTTAAAACAGATATAAGCAAAACTCTTTGTATTTCCTGTGGAATTTAACAAACACAGTCTCACAGTGGTTTCTCTAAAGTAGTTGTGTCTTTTTTAACTTCTTTTGATTCTTGAGTTCTCTTTCTGTGCTCTCTCTAGGAAAAAAGTAAAATTAGATATGACGTGTTACGCCATGTCAACAACATGTAAATACTTGAAATTTTTTGATCGCTTTAATTCTCCTGAATACATGTAAATTTCAAAACACAGTGCTATATTTTATATTTGGAGGAAGTATGTGCTCCGGTTTTATGCTTTTAACTGCAATCCCATCGATGTGTTTCAATGATTTTCTCCACAATAAAAGTAGGCAATTATCTATACTTATTAAAAAAGTCATCTTAACAGAAGTTTTATTAAAACTGGGAAGGCTTAATATATCCATAATAAGACACACTGCAAATATTTATTTTCAGCTACAGCCTCATAAAAAATGTACTTTCTCTTAGAAAGGAACTCTGCATGGAATTGTTTTATGTTAATTTAATTCCAATAAAATTGAAGTGTGTTTTACAAATTAATACATAATAAAGTAACACATTCTGGTAGGTTATTTCTAATTTTTGTTGTAAGTTTTTTGAATGACACTATAAATTTGAAGCTATCCACAAACCCTCCCCAAAAAAAGACTTGAATAAGACTAGGTAAAAATAAGAAAGCACAAGGACATAAATATTTAAACAATGTTGAATAGGACACACTATAAAGATATTTCACCCCCATTACATTCCCATTTCAGAAATATGGTAAATACTGGGGATTCCTTGGTGGTCCAGTGGTCGGGACTCAACCCTTTCACTGCCAGGACCCTAGTTCAATCCTTGGTCAGGGAACTAAGATCTTGTAAGCTGTGTGGCACAGCCAAAAATTTTTTTAATTTTAAGGAAATATAGTAAATACTGTAGGTTTATCTGGTAAAATGTCCAGTAATAAGACAAATCCTCAAACTGATGAAGATTTGTAATAGAGGTAATAGAAGATTCTATTACTGCTGACATTGTTCCCGGGCCAATAACCCTTCCTTGGCATGCTCACACAGTGTCCCATCTTGCTGCCAGCTTTGGCCTGGGAAGTTATAGTCTGGCCTCACAGCTTAAACAGGAACTTTTTACTCAAATTTACAAAAAGGGATTATACTTTTGTCTTCTGCTTTTAAGGAAAGGCAGGCCCATCTTCCAGAAAGCAAAATATTTCAAAGAGAAAACTGTAGTGTGAGGGACCTCAGTGAGACAAGAGCACCTGTAGAGCCCTAGGCATGAGGCAGGAATGTGAGGCATCTTCTGCTGGGCGTTTTGCTTCAATCTGCACCAGAACACCAATAGTCTAGGACAGATTGAAGTGTTAAACAAAAGAGTTTTTCATCATATTCTCAAGCAAAATACCTATTAAGTCCTTTCCACTTCACTCTTCTGACATAATTGCTCTCTGCTTCCTTTTTCTCAGTTTGAAAATGAGAACAGGATAAATCCCATAGTATTGTTATGGGGATTGAGTTAGTTAATTCAGTTAAAATATTTAGAATCTTACGTGAAACATATTTATCATTCAATTAGTGGTAACTATTATCCTTGCTGCCACTGCTGCTGTTATTATGGTAGTTAATAGTATGAAACGCAGATATGATAGTACTTGTGCAGTTGTGGGACTTAAAAGAATTTGTAAATCAGAAACATATATGCAGCCTAGATGCTAGAAACATCCAAGTTTACCATCTTTTTCTAAGATCCTTGTCAGATATATTTCATAATTAAACTCATCTTTCTAATTACCTAGAAAGAAAGCCTTATAAGTCTAACTTTATTTAATATATTTTAGGCAAGTATGCCTGAAAATGTTTTAAGGAATAGAGAAAACAAATTCAAATTTTGCTCCTAGTTTTCAGGGAAACAACCAACGTAAGAGACCACTGTCATCTGTAGGAGAGTCATTTGGAAACTATGGACTTTACCACATAGAACAGATTAAGGAGGACTTTGCCCATCTTGGTTAAGTGTTTGCAAAAATGGCTGACCTAATATCCCTCTCTGTACCATGGAGAGTCCTGTCCTATGTTGACTCTGGGTCTGGATATGAGACCTGCTGTGGCCAACAGGATAACAGCAAATTTGGTACAAGCCACAGAATGAAAGGTGCTCGTGTTGGTCAAGGCTCCCAAGAAAAAAAAGAATTTAAAAATTATCATTTTATATAAAATATTATATTATTATACTAAAACACATTATCATATTAAGGTATACTATTCAATAATATATAGGTTTATATAATTCAATACATTATGTATACCATAATGATAATGTTTATAATATGTGTGTTAAGTCGCTTCAGTCATGTCCAACTCTTTGAAACCCAAAGGACTGTAGCCCGCCAGGCTCCTCTATCCATAAGATTCTCAAGAATGCTGGAGTGCATTGCTGTGCCCTCCTCCAGGGGATCTTCCCAAGCTGGGGACGAAACCCATGTGTCTTACATCTCCTCATTAGCAGGCAGGTTCTTTACTGCTAACATCACCTGGGAAGCCCAATGTTTGTAATATATATAATATAAAGCCCAATATTTGTAATATATATAATACAAATATATATTATTTGTATATATAAAACCTGTTGGTTCTGTTAACTGGGGGAATCCTACTAATATAAGAATCTTTCATTCCTCTGACTGCATCACATTTCTCTTACACTCTTTCTATCTCTTAACAGAAAAAAAGGGAGAGAGGGAAAGAGAGAGAGATTTATTTATTCTAAGGAATTGGCTCAGGTGATTATGGAGGCTGAGACATTTCATGATCTGCCACATGAAAACTAACTACCCAGAAGGGCTGGTGGTGCCAGTCGCAGTCTGAGTACAGAAGACTGATATCCTGACTTGAAACCAGTCAGGCAAAGAGAGCAAATTCGCTCTTAACGCCATCTTTTGTTCTAGTCAGGCCTCCAAGGAATTGGATGAGGCCCATCCACACTGGGGAGGGTAATCTTCTTTATTCAGATTAACAATTCAAAGGTCAGTCTCATCTCAAATACCCTCACAGACACACCTACAATAATGTTTAACCAAATATCTGGGCACCCGTGGCCCCATCATGTTGACACATAAAGCTAACCATCAGTGTTCATCAGAGAGCTAACCCTCTTTTGCTGCTGGACTCTTTCTCCATCAGGTAAACAAACCCAGGTAAGCCTGCCGGAGGCTGAGGACCACATGAAGGGACTGCTAGGCTACCTGTCTCAGCTAAGGTCCCAGGTACATGAATGAGATCCCCCTCAACAAAACCAAAACAGACTGGCCTGCACAAGCATGACAAACAATAATCGCTTGAAATTTAAACTATTAGGTCTTGAGATAGATTTTTATACAGCAAAAGCAAATCAAATTGCTAACTGGACACAATTTTATTAATAAAAGCTGTTGTCACACTTAAAACCAAGGCCATATTATAATCTGTGCTTAATAAATTTCAGTCTGAGACAGAAAATTCTAATCTATACTTACTGCTTGGACACAGAACTTTTGAAATATGTAAAACTATTTTCGTTCTTTGTTATTAGCATCAAATGATTTATAGTTTTTTAAAATAACAGATCAAACTTTTAAAAATTCATAGTTAAGTACACACATAAAATGAATCCCAAGATTAAGTTACAAAAAATTGCAAGAAGCAAATTAAATTTCAGGTGAATATTAAAAATGCTGGAAATACCATTTCAGTTCTAAAATAATGACATAAACATTAACTTCAAGCACCTTCAATATCAAATAGTAAAAGATTTTGTAATGTAACTCTTATTCTATAAAATTCACTGAAGTGTACCATTCAGTGAATTCTAAAATATTAGAGTTGTGCAAGCATTGCTACTACTAAATACCATAATATGTCACCCCAAGGAGAAACCCTGTACCAGTTAGTAGTCATTGTCCTTTTCTCCCTGAGTCCCTGGCAACTACTAATCTACTTTCTGTCTCTATAGATTTGCATATTTTGGACATTTTACACAAATGGAATCCTACCATATGTGGCCTTTTATATCTAGCTTCTTTCACTTAGCCTTGTGTTTAAGTTCATTCATGCGGTAGCCTTTATCAGTACTTTATTTCTTTTTGTTGCCAAATACTATTCTCCTATATGGATATGCTGTATTTTGCTTATCCATTCATCAGTTTATGGGCATTAGGTCATTTCCATTTTTTAGTATTACAAATGATACTGCTATAAACATTTGTACACAACTTTTAATATGAATATATATTTTTTCAATTCTCTTGAATATAAACTTAGAAGTGAAAATGCTGGGTTATATGTCAGTTGTATTTTCAACATTTTGAAGAATTTCCAAACTGTTTTCCACAGTGTCTGCACTATTTTTCATTCTGGTCAAGAATGTATGAGGGTTCTTATGTTTCTTCATCCTTAACATTTGTTTTTTTCCTTTTTATATTTTTATTATAACCATCCTAGTTGATGTGAAATTATACCTCATTTTGATTTTGAGTTCCTATCCCCTGATAACTAATGATGTTGAACATCATTCATATGCTAATCTTCCATCTGCATGTCCTCATTAGAGAAATATCTATTCAAATTATTTGCTCATATTTTCATTAGGATATTTTTGTTTTTATCCTAGAGTTGCAAGAGTTTCTTATATATACTAGATGTAACATTCTTATCAAATACATGGTGTGTGAATGTTTAATTCCGTGTGTGTGTGTTAGTTACTCAGTCATGTTCAACTCGTTGCGACTTCACAGACTGTAGCCCACCAGGCTCCTCTGTCCATGGGATTCTCCAGGCAAGAATACCGAGTGGATTGCCATACCCTTCTCCAGAGGATCTTCCCAACCCAGGGATCGAACCCTGGTCTCCTGCATTGCAGGCAGATTCTTTACCATTTGAGCAACAGAGAAGCCCTGTATTTTATTCCATACTGTGAATCATTTTTTCATTTTCTTGATTTTTTGAGGCACAAAAATTTTTAATGTTGAGGAATTCCAATCTATTTTTCGTGTTGTTCATGCTTTTTGTATTACATTTTTAAAACTATTGATTGCTTAAACTAAGATCACGAACATTTACTCTGATGTTTTCTTCTAAGAATTCTATTACTTTAGTTCTTAAAGGTTTTATTCATTTTGAGTTAATATTTGGAGATAGTGTGAGCCACAGTCCAATCTCATTCTTCTGTATGTGAATATGAAGATGTACCAGCTTCATATGTTGAAAACACTATTCTTTCCCTCGTTGAATTTTCTTGTGAAAAGTCAAATGACCACAGATGTGTGCGTTTACCTCTGGACTCTCAGGTTAAATGCTACGTGATCTATGTGTCCATCCTTATGCAAATACCACACTGTCTTTTTTACTATAGCTCTGTAGTAAATTTTGAAATCAGGAAGTGTGAGTCCTCCAACATTGTTCTATTTTTTTCAAGATTATTTGGGCTATTCTAGGTCTTGCACGTTTCCATATGAATCTTAGGATTTTCTTGTACATTACTGCAGAAAAGGGAGTTGGAATTTTAATAGGGATTATGTAGATAGATCACCCTGAGGAATACTGCCAGTTTAACAATAGTAAGTCTTCCCAACATGAGCATGAGATGTCTTTCTATTTATTAGGTCTTCTTTAATTACTTTCAACAATAATTTGTGGTTTTCAGTGTATAAGTCCTGTACTTCTTTGGATAAATTTATTTATAAGTATTTTATTCTTCCTGATACAATTGAAATAGAATCATTTTCTTAATTTCATTTGGTTTTTTTTATTGCTAGTGTACAAAAATACAATTAAATTTTGTATATTCATCTTTTATTGTAAGCTTCAGCTTCACCAAACTCTTATTTGTTCTAATACTTTGTGTGTTTGTGCGTGTGTGTGTATACTTAGTGTTTTATATGATATACCTTATCTTATATATTTATGATAATGTCATCTGCAAATGGAGATACTTTCACTTCTTTCTTTCCAATCAGGAGGCTTTTTGTTTCTTTTTCCTGTCTAGCTGCCTAGGTTCATACATCTAGTACATTGTTGGATAGAATGGATGAGAGTAGACATCCTTGTCCTGTTCTTTATCTTTCACCTTAACCATGATACTAGCTGTAGGGTTTTGTAGATGCCCTTAGTAAGACTGAGGAAGTTCCCTTCAATTTCTAGTTTGCTGAACGCTTGATCCTGAAATAGTGTAGCATTTTGTCAAATGTTCATCTTGAATTTTTATCTATTATCATGATCATTTTTTTATTTGTTCTCTTCATACGGTATATTATACTGATTTTCATATGTTGAAACAACCTTGCGTTCTTGTGATAAATGTCACATGGCCATGGTGTTCACTTTTTATATGTTTTGGATTAATTTGTAGGTTTTTGTTGAAGATGATGGTATATTTATTCATACAGGACATTGGTCTGTAATTTGCTTTTCTGTGATATTTTGGTTTTGGTATCTTTGTAATACTGGTCTCATAGAATGAGATGGAATCTCTCTTCTTCTTCTTTTTTTTTTTTTTTGAGGGGGGATTATGTAAATAATTGGTGTAAGCAATATTTTAAATGTTTGGTAGAATTCACCAGTTTGCTTGATATTACTGAGCTAATTCTGTAAAGGCTCTGTTCTTTGTCATGTGTGGCTACTAAAATCTCTGTTCATTTACTTTAGGAATCAGTTATGATTGAGTAATTTTTTAAATTCCTGGAACCAATAAATCTACTATTCTTTACTGAGGAGCTTTGTATGCACGTTAAAATAACCTCCAACACTGAGTTAACAACTGTCTTAGCTTCTACTTCCTGGTTGGCTGCTTCAAGGTCAGCCAGAGGTGAGAGCTTAGGACTTTCTCAGGTTCCTTCTGAGAATGCACACAGCTCTACACATGTGCACGAACTTTTAGATTCCCAGGAATCCATCCACACTTTCCAAAGCCCCTGTGGACACCTCATTTTCTTTTCAGGCTTTTTTGGTTAATCTGTTGTTTGTGCCAACTGTTAACTATCACCTCAGGCATTATGGTTTTGAAACATTTGCCTGTAAATGTTTTCCATAAATGCCCCTTAAGGAGAGGCTTTTAGCACTGGGCAAGCTTGAGTCAGATCAAATACAGACAAGCTTTTCCAGTCAGAAAACCATCTAACACATCAAATAAGATCAATTCTTTGGAAATGCAGCTTTGAAAGAGCCCAGCTCTGTCCTGCTTTCTCAACTGTTGAGAATGCAAACTCTTCTTCTTCAAGGCCACTGCTGAGTTGAGGAGTGGGAGGTTGGAGTTGCTATCCTTACCAATATTCGGTAATTTTTCTTGAATAAATACTTCCTGGCTTGCTACAAGCCTTTAGTTAATTTTCAGAGTTCTAAAAAAAATTAAAAAAAAAATTGATTCTATTTCATCAGTCTGTTGTTGTTGCTGTTGTTGCATTTATGGAGGAATACATTTTTGGATGTCATTTTCACTGCACATCACCATTAAATTAACCCTATCAAAACTGAACTAATATAATACAGGCAGTTCACCAGTAATGACCTGTTATTTTACAATAATCCAATCTTGCACATTAACAAAGGGAAAAACATACTATAATTAATTAATTAATTAATTAAAATAAGTAAAAATATGCTAGTGTGAATCAGGGCCTAAACTGTGAAACATGACTGCAGATAGTGACACAGGAATATCTTCTGCAAATATGAAGAACAATTAAATATAAGCTACTCGGGTGACTACTTAAGAAAAATCACTATCCAATGGCAGCTCCAGGATCTTTAGGAATCAGTCAGAATTTTTAAAATTAGGACAACAAATTATAAGAAGCAGTTAATAAATTTACAGTAAATTCTACTTGTAGAGTTAACAAAATGAAAGTAAAGGCTTTTTATTAGAAACTGCATGCATAAGAACATTAAATTCACATTGTACTTAAACTCTCATCAAGGATGATTGATGATAGAAGAAAAAACCAAGAAGAAACATATTTTGGTGACTGCACTCCTATTTGCTGACACTACAGAAAAACCAAATCTTTACTACACAAAGAATGAGTTCAGAATGGAAAAACACTGAAGCATCTAAATTTGACTGTATACTATACTAAGTCAAAAACCAACTCTGAAAATGCTTTACATGAAAACAAAGTTGTTTGCTAATCATCGTATTGGCAATTTTGCATTTTCTTTCAGCTAGAGGTTTATTTTTAAATTCAATCTCCCCTGATTGAAATGAGGTTTTTAAAAATCATATATTTCACATTTGTCCTCACAGCAATCGATGAGGTAGATGAGATAAATAGAACTATTCTGGGAGACACAGAATTCTAAATTAAATGATAAAATATGTCTTAAAATGACGCAGACTAAGTGCTCTTTCAGTTGGATCAGTATTTAAGAGGCCGCTTTAATTTGATACCACTGGGGGCACAGACAACAAAGACACTTGGTTAATGACAGTGCATCATTATAGAAGACAATCTAGAAGTGTATACAGAGCTAAATCGTACCTATAAAGTCATCCCAAACACCTAGATTAACCAAGAGGACTGCGATCACCCTTTAAATTGTATCACTTGGCTTTAAATAGCTAATGTCCCTCGGAGAGTTTGACTTGTCTCTCATGCTAAGTCGCTTCAGTCGTGTCCGACTCTGTGCAACCCCATAGACGGCAGCCCACCAGGCTCCCCCGTCCCTGGGATTCTCCAGGCAAGAACACTGGAGTGGGTTGCCATTTCCTTCTCCAATGCATGAAAGTGAAAATGAAAGTGAAGTTGCTCAGTCGTGTCCGACTCTTAGCGACCCCATGGACTGCAGCCCACCAGGCTCCTCCGTCTCTCATGAGAGTGGATTAATTTTTAATCTCACTTATCTGACCTCCCACAGCAATTACAGTCACGTCTACAACATGAACAATTTATTGTCCATTATTAGTTTTCTGTGTTTTAACGTTGTCTTCATATTTAAATAATATGTTCCAGGAGTTCTTACATTTCTATGTCACCTTCTCTTTCCTCCTCTTCTCTCTTCTTTTACTCATGAGGTCTCCTTATTCCATTCCATGCCAGCTCTTTGCTGGGCAAAAAGTGCCCCAATGTTTCTCTCAAGTAGAGCAATTCATTCAAACAGTTTTGAAACCCTAAAATGTTACCTAATTAACTGAAAGAAACATTTCAGCTTTACAATGTTTCTGTCCTGTCTAAATACGATTTTGAGACTGCCTCCTATTTTATTCCTCATTTTCAAAAACTCATTGTCCAGTCGTGTGTCAATAGAGGGTTGCCTGTTTTACCGTCCCTAGACCTCACTGAAATATAGATTCTATCTCAACTATGCCACTGCAACACTTCACACTTTAAAGACTTTATCTAACTGGAAATTGCTGTAGCAATTTCCAGTTAGATAAACTTGAAACTGACCACACTCGCCTTATTAAACATTTTTTTTCCCTTTGGCTTCCATGATACTAAATTGCCTTCATTTTTCTCAGCCTCCTCCTCAGACCCACCTCATATGCTCAGTGCTTGTTTTCTTCTCTGATCTCCTAGAGACTCTTCTGTTTTTACTGTATATACTATACTTTTCATGGGTGATTTCATATCTCCCTTGGCAAAAATTTCTAGCTTTAAATTCATGATTCCCAAGTAATCTTTAGCCAGGAATTTTCTCTAGGGCTTCACATCTCCATAATCAACTGCCTTCCGAATGTCTCCATTTCTATGTTTGATAAGATCCAAAATGTAATCCACTGAAAACTGAACTCACTTCTATTCCCATCATTTCTGCTTCTCTTCCCGGTGTCTGTATCCCAGTGAAGGCTGCCACTGGCCAGCAAATGCACCTGGATGCCTCACCGAGTCCATCCTTGCCCTTTCCCTCCTCTCAACAGAAACACAAGTCTGTTCCAGATTTTCACCCTCCTCCACAAGACCCCTGAGCTCTAGCCCTGGTGTGTCTTGATTGGTTAAAACTACTTTAAGTCAATAATGATAGAATCATTCCCCTCGCCAGTAAGTAGGTTTGCGTGAGCATGTGATAAAATTCTGGCCAATGAGACAAGAACTGAAATGCACTTTGTTTCTGGAAAAAGGGTTCTCATTTAATAAAAGACACAGGAAGAAACTCCCCCCTTGGTTGCCCTTTTAACTTTGTTGCCATGGATTGTTACCTAAAACTGTTAGGCATCCTGTGTTTCCAGCCAGAATTTGCCTGAGAATTTGCCTGAGGACAAAGCACATGAAACAACAGAAGACAGAATCAAAAGAATGCAAAGCCTATTATACAGAGTGAAGGAAGCCAGAAAGAAAAACACCAACACAGTATACTAATGCATATATATGGAATTTAGAAAGATGGTAACGATAACCCTGTATGCGAGGCAGCAAAAGAGACACAGATGTATAGAACAGTCTTTTGGACTCTATGGGAGAGGGAGTGGGTGGGACGATTTGGGGGAATGGCACTGAAACATGTATAATATCATATAAGAAACGAATCGCCAGTCCAGGTTCGATACAGGATGCTTGGGGCTGGTGCACTGGGATGATTTGGAGGGATGGTATGGGGAGGGAGGTGGGAGGGGGGTTCAGGATGGGGAACACGCGTACGCCCGTGGCGGATTCATGTTGATGTGTGGCAGAACCAATACAATATTGTAAAGTAAAAACAAATTAAAAATTTTTTAAAAAAAGAATGCAAAGAAGCAGAACTAGAGCCCCATTCCTCAGATGTTCTTCTCTCTCTCTCTTTTTCTTAAACTTTTTATTTTATATTGGAGTATAGCCAATGGATAATGTTGTGAGTTTTAGGTGCACAGCAGTGACTCAGCCACACACACATATCCATTCTCCCCCGAACTCCCTTCCCATCCAGGCTGCCACATAACATTAAGGTTGCTCTTCTCTCGAATGGTGATTCAAATCAGTGGTTTTGGTGATTCAAACCAGTGGTTCTCAAACGTAACCTGCAAAAACTTCTGAAATAGATACTGCTCAATTCCAATTCCAGAGATTTTGATTAAGTAGGTATATAAGTGGGACTCAAGAATTCACATCTTGAACATGCTCCCAGGTGATGTTAGTACTGTTTGTTCAAGAAATGCACTTTAAGAACCACTGATTTAAAATCACTGACCCATGTTTCCTACCATGTGCAGCCAAACACGGTTTAATGGATAAAGCTATGCACTTCACTGTCAAAATCAGAACCCTGTGTCTCATTTGAAGCTCTCTTCTTTTCTCCACACATACAACCTCTCCCGAAATGTTATTCAATCTACTTTCTAAATATTTCCCATATTTGCAGGATTTCTCCATGGTGAACATCATTTTCTAGTTCAAGCCATTATCACCTCTCCCTTGGATTAGTGCAGTTCTTGAACTGGCTTCTAGTCCCACCACTCTGTCCCCTTTAGCAGTTCACCACCATCAGGGTAAGTTTTCAAAAATGCAAATTCTGTCGTGTCTCATTTGCTTAAAGCTTCACAGAGGCTCCCCAGGCCTTCCAGTACCTTGAACCACAGTCCTTGGCCGCACATTGCACAGACTTGCTCCTGGTCACTCTGCATCTTACACTTTCCCACAATGGCTTTCCATAATGTCTCTAGTTCCACAGTGTCTTGAGTTCACTGTGCTCTTCTGTTTCATAGGCTCTTCTGTTCTCTTCCACCCTGGGCCCTTCTCTACTTGCATTGCACTTATTTATTTTGAATTAAAGGTTGTGTTCAGATATTTCTTTCTCAAAAAATTTTTCTATGATCTCCCAAGTGTGGGTCTGAGACACCTCCTGCAAGCTCACACAAAACTCTTTGCTTCACCTCCGACAGCATGTTTTTTATTGCCTTGTAGTGACCTCTTTCCTCATTAGCACACTTTCAGAGATCAGGGACCATGTCTATCTCATCTGCCTCATAATCCCTCACATAATGCTTAGGACCACATTGTCATTATCCTCATCCTCATCTTCTTCATCATGTTCATTATGTCGTCTTCCTTCTCCTCATCTGGCAAACAGACAGTAAGCTAAGGGCCTTACATATTTAATGTTCTAACTGCCATATTTTGCCATAAGGAAAATTAGGTTCAAAGAGACCAGGTAATTCACTGCAGGAGGCAGTGAGCAATGAAAAAGCAGGATTTGGACCCAAAAGGAATCTAATCCTAGAATTCTCCCTCCATTCCTCCTTCTTCCGATAACAGTATGACAATGCCTGATTTTCCTCTAGAAAATCACCCCTTCTCCACCTCCCTTGCCTGAGATTTTAATTCTTCTATTGTCAACCCTCCCCACCCCCAGCAGCATACATCCAGTGGCCTGTGAGAAGAGGCTTAATTGCAGTTTGCCAGATGGGTGCAAAACCTGTCACTGGTCCCATTCCCAGTTCACCCAGGTAGCTCTTCTCCACTCTCTGGGGAATGACTGGCCAGTGATGCTTTTCACTACACAGGTAAGACTGGGCATATATTGGAGAGAAAGGGCTATCCTTTCAAGTATTTAAGTCATCTGTCCCAATCCAAACTCTGAAAACACTAGGTTCTAAGAGGAAAAATAAGTGTTGACAGACTTTTTAGGCTTGATAAATTAGTAAAGCGAATAGAAAAACAAAAAAATATTCTGAAATACAAAAATGAAAACTCCAGCTATTCACAAAGCCCATCTCCAGGCCACTCCTGACAATGGCACACAGCTCAGTGGCTAATCTGTCTGGCTCTATGGCATATGACAAATTCTGTGAACTCTTGAGCACAAGGACTGTTTTTCATCCCTGGATGCCCATCATTGAGAACAGTTACTGACATAATGGTACTCAAAAAAAAAAGAGAAAGCTGTTGTGCATATAATCCAATATTTTCATGAAAGGTCTCTTCCGTCTCAGCAAGATAGTTTAAAGAGAAATTTGGTTGCATAATTTTGAACTTGAGCTTTAATCTGTCTGACCAGATGCTAGTGCGACCATTTCAGAATTGAAATGAAAAAGTTAAGTTGTCCTCGATTCTTTCATCGCCAATTCTCTGAGGCAGAGAGATTTACATAACTGTCACCCTGTCCGTAGTCCAGCCAAATTTCATTTTGCTACCACGCCTGGCCCCTGTGACCTTGGAGTAGCCCTCTCTTATGCTTCAATCCACTTTCTTCACCCTGGGGCAGCCTGTATGCAGCCTCTCATTTTCTGCACAGGCAGGCATCTTGACCCCATTCAATATTCTCTGGTGACAAGACCACATACGATAGAGCAGCGGGAAGGACAAGGTGAAGGACAGACCCCAGGGCCGGCCTGCCATCACTCCTGGTTCCTTAGCCAGGCAGCGGCTGCCCCGGAGAAAAAGTGCGCAGATGCCTGGCAGCCTACTGGAACAATCTATTCTTGACACTGATGAATTTTTTTCTAGTCAGCACTGTAATGAGCAGACTCAGAGCCTCAAAATTAAAGTTCCTGAGAAAAGAACATCCTGAAGATTGTTTGCCCTACATTACAGAAATTCATCTTAATGGGTAGTGACTCAACCTTCTTTGTTCATTGCAAACGTAAACAGGGCTGATTTTTAAGGGTGTGTGCCTGGTTAAACATATTGTAGACACCCTCTTTATAAAGACTAACACCTGGTTAGAAGCTGCAGTTTATTTTGTGGAGAGTGTTTAGTTTTCACATAGAATAGAAATTGAGATAGAGGTAGTTAAATGAGATCGACAGATGCGAGATCATGAGTGTCCTTCTAGATCCTTCATTTTTACTAAAAAGGACATTATCAGAACATTTGGCAAAATTTTGAGTGCAGTATGAAAATGAGCGGGAGGTAATGTATCATTGTTAATGTCCTGATTTTGATTGTTGTATTACGGTTATCTTGCACATCTACCACATGCAAAAAAATGGTGAGGTGCAGACTAAAAAGAACAAAAATTGTCCCAGGTTGCTTATAGCCTAACAGGACAGATATCAGATGCATGTAAGATGACGGAAAATACAAAACGCAATTCCATAAGGACCAAATATCACACAAGAACAACGGTTCTTTATATTTTCTCCACCAATAACATTGATCCTAATACTCCTTCTTGAAGCTTTATGGAGGTTGAGACCCAAGTCACTGTGAGCTGGATCCAATTCCATTCCATTCTCCTCCATTAAAGGAGCAGGGGCTTTCTTGGTGGCTTCACATTATTCTAATACTGGTTTTTAATTTATGCTAATTTAATTTTAAAAGGTAAATGCGGGACTTCTCTGGCAGTCAAGTGGCTAAGACTCCACTCTCCCAATGCAGAGGGTCTGGGTTCAATCCCTTGTCAGGGAACTACATCCCACATACCACAACTAAGAGTTCTCATGCTGCAACTAAAGATTCCACAGGCTGCAACTGAGACCCAGTGCAGCCAAATCAATAAATAAATTGTCTTAAATAACATAAAAGGTAAATGATGCACCATCTTGAGGACATCATCTCTATCTAACTCATCTCCAAAACAGTTCATTATTATCTCTCAGATTAACTCAAATTAATACATTTTGAGTATGGCTAATTTTTAAATGTGCTTCTCAGGTGGCTCAGTAGTAAAGAATCCACCTGCCAATGCAGGAGACTCAAGAGGGCCAGGTTCAATCCCTGAGTTGGGAAGATTCCCTGGAGGAGGAAATGGCAACATATTCCAATATTCTCTCCAGGAAAGTCGTATGGACAGAGGAGCCTGCCAGGCTGCAGTCCACAGGGTAACAAAGAGCTGGACATGACTGAGTACACACACAATCTTTAAATGGGGCAACAAGTACAATTACCACCCTTCCCACTGTCCCCCCATCATTAAGAAGTATTTCCTGCCCCCTCTAAGAGCAGCAATCACAAACCTTACCTAGTATAACAACTTGGGAATCTTAATGCCTGCCACTTTCTCAGTAGCTCTTTCCATATCTACCAATAACACTGTGATAATAGATTCATGAACAGCTCAAGTTTACTCCAAAATTGTGGAGTGTGCTAGGTGGTGAGAGGAATACAGTTCCTCAAGATGCTTGTAGTTAGAAGAGGGAGATGATAAACATGACTGAACTCTTTAATACATACAGACAAAACATGCACAAAGTCTCCTTCTCTTCCTCACACTACAAGACTTGGAATTTTTCATCTCACCTTCTCTGTCCACTGACTTGTAACAGAATGCCATTCTCTCCCAGCAACCCCACTCCACAAACAGGCAAATTTCACTGCCCTTGTTTGGGAAAGTTCATTTTTCAGGAGCCGGGGAGATGTACTTTGTGGTGACAGCAGTTTTCCTTACTTCCCTGAGTGTATTTCCACTTGTATAAATCCAGGACTGGCGCACCCACTACCGAGCCTGCAAACAGGATGAAATGTGATCATGTCCATGGAAACACCCGCACTAGAAGGATTCCTCCCAGCTCTCTTTGCGTCTCTCAGGCTGGGGTAAGTCAGGGTCTAGGAACGCAGGGGACAGGTAAAAAGAAACTGGTGATGGCAGAAAAGGAAGAAGAAGGGAAGGTTAAAGACTCCCCTCTTCCACCACAGCTTTTTGCACTCCTAATCCAAGCTCATTTCTTCATCTTTCACTCTTGGAGAACAGAGAAAAGCCTCTGTAATGCCTGATCTTCTGTCCCATGCAACTGAAGTATCAGGCCACCTGTTCAGGTCCTTTTCAGTATCATAGAGCAAGAGTGAGCGGCTCACTCAAGCTGATGTTGATCTTCTTCCTGGAGGCCTACGGATCTCTGAATTGACGTCTTCTCAGAATCCTCCATATTCCTTAGCTCAGCATCCTCCAGTGCTGGACCCTAAACCATGGTCCGGTGCAAGAGGAAAGACTTCTCTGCACTTCCTGTCAAGCCACCTCAAGAGCCTGGAGTCCCCCAGTACATGGCCACCTGCTTGTCCCAGTGCCAACTATAGCTCTGAGCAGGATGGGTGGATGGGCTGGATATTGTCATTAGGTGGAAAAACAATGATACAACTATGTCTCATCTTTGCAAATTCATCTGCAAACTCTCAGTGAATCTCAGTTCTTGAATCTTCTTTTCTCTTCTACCCACTTTCACCACACATAAGAGTTACTCGTATGATTTTCCCAAATGACTGAACTGCCTGAGCCCTTCTCACTCTTCTTCTTACCTCACAAAAGCTAAATAAACCCTCCTTAGAGAAAGGCGTAAAAGAAAGGGAGAGAGACACAGAGATGAAACCAGGAAGAAGGTGGAAGCTGGGAATATTCATGCGACTTCAAATTTTGATTCATCAGAAGTGTACCTCTCCCTTCCCCTTGACTTCTATTAACATCAATCCCAGATCCCCATGTAATCACAGACTAGTTCTCCATTAAGCTACCCCACGCCCCCAAGCCAGAGGCCAGGGGCGGCGGCCGGGAGGAACAACCCCACAACAAAGGAGCTGTGGCTGCGCGAGGCCTAGAGGAGCTATCCCACGCTGAAGGTCAGGAACGGCTGCGGTGAGGGGATATCCCTCCTCCAAGGTAAGGAGCAGTGGCTGCACTTTGCTGGAGAAGCCGTGAAGAGATACCCCATGCCCAAGGTAAGAGAAACCCAAATAAGACGGTAGGTGTTGCAACAGGGCATCAGAGGGCAGACACACTGAAACCATACTCACAGAAAACTAGTCAATCTAATCACACTAGGACCACAGCCTTGTCTAACTCAATGAAACCAAGCCATGACCGTGGGGCAACCCAAGACGGGTGGGTCATGGTGGAGAGATCTGACAGAATGTGGTCCACTGGAGAAGGGAATGGCAAACCACTTCAGTATTCTTGCCTTGAGAACCCCATGAACAGCATGAAAAGGCAAAATGATAGGATACTGAAAGAGGAACTCCCCAGGTCAGTAGGTGTCCAATATGCTACTGGAGATCCATGGAGAAATAACTCCAGAAAGAATGAAGGGATGGAGCCAAAGCAAAAACAATACCCAGCTGTGGATGTGACTGGTGATAGAAACAAGGTCCGATGCTGTAAAGAGCAATATTGCATAGGAACCTGGAATGTCAGGTCCATGAATCAAGGTAAATTGGAAGTGGTCAAACACGAGATGGCAAGAGTGAACGTCGACATTCTAGGAATCAGCGAACTGAAATGGACTGGGATGGGTGAATTTAACTCAGATGACCATTATATCTACTACTGAGGGCAGGAATCCCTCAGGAGAAATGGAGTTGCCATCATGGTCAACAAAAGAGTCCAAAATGCAGTACTTGGATGCAATCTCAAAAACAACAGAATGATCTCTGTTCGTTTCCAAGGCAAACCATTCAATATCACAGTAATCCAAGTCTATGCCCCAACCAGTAATGCTGAAGAAGCTGAAGTTGAACGGTTCTATGAAGACCTACAAGACCTTTTAGAACTAACACCCAAAAAAGATGTCCTATTCATTATAGGGGACTGGAATGCAAAAGTAGGAAGTCAAGAAACACCTGGAGTAACAGGCAAATTTGGCCTTAGAATATGGAATGAAGCAGGGCAAAGACTAATAGAGTTTTGTGAAGAAAATGCACTGGTCATAACAAACACCCTCTTCCAACAACACAAGAGAAGACTCTATACATGGACATCACCAGATGGTCAACACTGAAAACAGATTGATTATATTCTTTGCAACCAAAGATGGAGAAGTTTTATACAGTCAGCAAAAACAAGACCAGGAGCTGACTGTGGCTCATGATCATGAACTCCTTATTGCCAAATTCAGACTGAAACTGAGGAAAGTAGGGAAAACCACTAGACCATTCAGGTATGACCTAAATCAAATCCCTTATGATTATACAGTGAAAGTGAGAAATAGATTTCAGGACCTAGATCTGATAGATAGAGTGCCTGATGAACTATGGAATGAGGTTCGTGACATTGTACAGGAGACAGGGATCAAGACCATTTCCATGGAAAAGAAATGCAAAAAAGCAAAATGGCTGTCTGGGGAGGCCTTACAAATAGCTGTGAAAAGAAGAGATCAGATCAGTTGCTCAGTCCTGTCCGACTCCTTGCGACCCCATGAATCGCAGCATGCCAGGCCTCCCTGTCCATCACCAACTCCCAGAGTTCACTCAGACTCACGTCCATCGAGTCAGTGATGCCACCCAGCCATCTCATCCTCTGTCGTCCCCTTCTCCTCTTGCCCCCAATCCCTCCCAGCATCAGAGTCTTTTCCAATGAGTCAACTCTTTGCATGAGGTGGCCAAAGTACTGAAGTTTCAGCTTTAGCATCATTCTTTCCAAAGAAATCCCAGGGCTGATGTCCTTCAGAATGGACTGGTTGGATCTCCTTGCAGTCCAAGGGACTCTCAAGAGTCTTCTCCAACACCACAGTTCAAAAGCATCAATTCTTCGGCGCTCAGCCTTCTTCACAATCCAACTCTCACATCCATACATGACCACAGGAAAAACCATAGCCTTGACTAGACGAATCTTTGTTGGCAAAGTAATGTCTCTGCTTTTGAATATGCTATCTAGGTTGGTCATAACTTTCCTTCCAAGGAGTAAGCGTCTTTTAATGTCATGGCTGAAAAGAAGAGAAGTGAAAAGCAAAGGAGAAAAGGAAAGATATAAGCATCTGAATGCAGAGTTCCAAAGAATAGCAAGAAGAGATAAGAAAGCCTTCTTCAGGGATCAATGCAAAGAAAGAGAGGAAAACAACAGAATGGGAAAGACTAGAGATCTCTTCAAGAAAATTAGAGATACCAAGGGAACATTTCATGCAAAGATGGGCTCGATAAAGGATAGAAATGGTATGGACCTAACAGAAGCAGAAGATATTAAGAAAAGGTGGCAAGAATAGACAAAAAACTATCCAAAAAAGATCTTCATGACCCAGATAATCACGATGGTGTGATCACTGACCTAGAGCCAGACATTCTGGAATGTGAAGTCAAGTGGGCCTGAGAAAGCATCACTACGAACAAAGCTAGTGGAGGTGATGGAACTCCAGTTGAGCTATTTCAAATCCTGAAAGATGATGCTGTGAAAGTGCTGCACTCAATATGGCAGCCAATTTGGAAAACTCAGTAGTGGCCACAGGACTGGAAAAGGTCAGTTTTCATTCCAATCCCAAAGAAAAGCAATGCCAAAGAATGCTCAAACTACCACACAATTGCACTCATCCCACATGCTAGTAAAGTAATGCTCAAAATTCTCCAAGCCAGGAGTCAGCAATACATGAACCGTGAACTTCCTGATGGTCAAGCTGGTTTTAGAAAAGGCAGAGGAACCAGAGATCCAATTGCCAACATCCGCTGGATCCTCGTAAAAGCAAGAGTTTCAGAAAAACATCTATTTCTGCTTTATTGACTATGCCAAAGCCTTTGACTGTGTGGATCCAATAAACTGTGGAAAATTCTGAAAGAGATGGGAATACCAGACCACCTGATCTGCCTCTTGAGAAATCTGTATGCAGGTCAGGAAGCAACAGTTAGAACTGGACATGGAACAACAGACTGGTTCCAAATAGGAAAAGGAGTACATCAAGGCTGTATATTGTCACCCTGCTTATTTAACTTATATGCAGAGTACATCATGAGAAACGCTGGGCTGGAAGAAACACAAGCTGGAATCAAGATTGCCGGGAGAAATATCAATTACCTCAGATATGCAGATGACACCACCCTTATGGCAGAAAGTGAAGAGGAACTAAAAAGCCTCTT
>NW_011495043.1:2562709-2574210 GCF_000754665.1 Bison bison bison | reverse complement strand
TGTGAAGAAGGCTGAGCGCCGAAGAATTGATGCTTTTGAACTGTGGTGTTGGAGAAGACTCTTGAGAGTCCCTTGGACTGCAAGGAGATCCAACCAGTCCATTCTGAAGGACATCAGCCCTGGGATTACTTTGGAAAGAATGATGCTAAAGCTGAAACTCCAGTACTTTGGCCACCTCATGCAAAGAGTTGACTCATTGGAAAAGACTCTGATGCTGGGAGGGATTGGGGGCAGAAGGAAAGGGGACGACAGAGGATGAGATGGCTGGGTGGCATCACTGACTCGATGGACGTGAGTCTGAGTGAACTCTGGGAGTTGGTGATGGACAGGGAGGCCTGGCATGCTGCGATTCATGGGGTCGCAAAGAGTCAGACACGACTGAGTGACTAAACTGAGCTAATAGGACAACAGGAAATAGTTCATAAATTTTTGAGAAATCATTTTCAATGAGTCAGTTTGAGAAGGAGTTGATCAAGGACTTATATTTGCCTTCTTCAGAAGTTTCTGGGCATCACCTCAGGCACTCCTGAGGAAAGCCTTTATATAGTTTTTGAGACAGGGGTTTTCTATGGTCCATTAGAATCCTTCCTCAGCTATTTTTAAGCCTTGATTCTGTTATTTTGGGCTATTTTAAGGGACTTAAAGAGTTTGGTTTGTTACATTGGGAAAGAAAATGTTACGTACTATATTTTAGTGGTACATTCCCCACAGCTTATCAGTTCTTCCTTTATTTACCTTGCTTTTCTAGGAGAAATGTATAGAATTAAAACAAACTAAAGTTCTAGCCTGTATAACTATTTCAGGAACCTCAAATTTAGAGCCAAGGCTCCAATTCTTACTCTATTAATAAACTACTTGCTGTGCAAATTTTGGGAAACATTGACCTGTCTCTCTCATGAGGTTGTCCTGAGGAGCCTATTAGATGATATGTAAAAGTAGGTTGACAAAATATAATATGTGGTGTAAAAATAAGGTGTCATATTTAAAGAAGTTACTAAAACAAGAAGATAAATGCAAAGCCTATATGAAAAAAACACATGACACTTCTTTTTGCTAGAATTGTCTATTTTCTCTAAATACTTTAAAAGACTGTTGGAGTAGGGGAGAGTTTCTGAATCTTAAGTGCTTCTTTAAGAAGTCTAAAGGGCTTCCCTGGTGGCTCACACAGTAAAGAATCTGCCTGCAATGAGAGAGACCTGGGTTCGATCCCTGGGTTGGTAAGAACCCCTGGAGGAGGGCACGGCAACCCACTCTGGTATTCTTGCCTGGAGAATCCCCATGGACAAAGGAGCCTGGCAGGCTACAATCCATGGGGTCACAACGAGTCAAACACGACTGAGAGACTAAGTACAGACGTCCTCTGCTACCATGTGGATTGCATCTATAAGTAAATTTAACCCAGTAGGTGCTAGAATATGTTCTTTGTTGTTCATTGTGGTTTAAAAGCTCAGCTGTGTCCAACACTTTGTGACCCCGTAGACTGTAGCCCACCAAGCTCTTCTGTCCATGGGATTTCCCTGGCAAGAAGACTGGAGTGGGTTGCCATTTCCTTCTGCAGAGGATCTTCCCAATCCAGGGATCAAACTGAGGTCTCTTGCATTGTAGGCAGATTCTTTAGTGACTGAGACACCAGGGAAGCCTGTGGTTTTCGTTACTTGGCTGCTGCTGCTGCTAAGTCGCTTCAGTCGTGTCCGACTCTGTGAGACCCCATAGATGGCAGCCCACCAGGCTCCCCTGTCCCTGGGATTCTCCAGGCAAGAACACTGGAGTGGGTTGCCATTTCCTTTTCCAGTGCATGCAAGTGAAAAGTGAAAGTGAAGTCGCTCAGTCGTGTCTGACTCTTAGCGACTCTATGGACTGCAGCCTACCAGGCTTCTCCATCCATGGGATTCTCCAGGAAAAAGTACTGGAGTGGGGTGCCATTGCCTTCTCCATACTTGGCATAAATGTCCAAATCAAAAACTGAAGTGCACCTCTTCTCTCCAGACAATTTGATCAATTATTTCTTAGAACTATTTAGAAGTAAGGTATGACATAACCAAAAGACCAACTGGCTATGACTAACAGACTAACATCCTACATCAGTGTAGGAAACATAATTGATTGAATAACTTGGGCTCAGAGTGGATATGAGAAGGTAGATTCTACTCATTTTTTTCTGTGCACGGAGCTTAGTTCATACCTCAGGATTTCATAGCACTGAAGTCACTTACAAGAGAATAAGATTCTTACTCAAGTGCTTAGGACTTTGTTCCTGTATCACAGCATAATCATGTAAGTCTTACATCTCATCAATATATCCTTTTATCTCATACAGTAAACCCTTACATTTATTATCAAAAAACCACCATATAACACCCTTTATTCTGTGTTGCTATTTTTTGTAATGTGATGCTTATATTCTCAGACAGAACTACTTATTTTGTAGCATATTTTTACAAAATTAAAAAAGGCTGAAAACTTTTTTTTGGTCTACATATTGAAGACAAGTTCATTAAGGTAGTACAGAGTGGATGAGTTTTCTAAAAGATTTCTTTCATATGTTCTTTGCAGACTGCCCAAGAAAATAGATAAACACTCCACCAAGTCACATCGTATTATGAGTGATTTGATCACTGGTAGCTGGCATGAACAGCAATGAAAATGCAGTTTTAAAAAAATTAAATGCTGAGCTGGTCACACCCAGTCACCAGGCAAATATTATAAACACAACTCCTGTGATTTTTACCATAAGGAGGCTATTTGTCTTATTTATTTCTAGCTTCTAGCACAGTGTCTGATCCTAGTAACCATTCAATAAATATGTTTAACATAGTCTGGTAAAATAGAAATAGCCAGAGAAAATAGCTGGAAATAAAAATTATGGTAAGTTTTCCTCTTTGCTATGTTTTTCCTTTTTTTCTAGAAGAAGGCAAAAGTATATTCTTTATAGGTAATTCACACCAGCAACTCCCTTACAGCAAATTTCCAAGTAACTATAAGTATCTTTAAAAGGATGCATAGAAAAAGTCACTGTTCATGGTGGTTAGAAAGCATGTTGATAAGACAGACCGCAGCTTTTGAAAAGAATATGAAGTAACCTGAGCCTGCACAATAGTCTCTTATCCCAGACCACTCTGTATACAATTGCTTCTTACAACATGGTTTGCAGGAGTCAACAATCACCAAGGAAGAATAAATTGAACATGCAACCATTTCTCAAAGCAAGTTATTTTATATTCTGTTAGTGTTTGTATAAGAGACACTTTCTAATTTCTGTCCAACTCTTCAACATAAGCACTGAACAATAAACCCTGAAATTTCATTTTCTAAACAAAATGTAAAGTTGAGACTAAGTATACTGATTGTGGAACTGATTCGTCCAATGATACTGAAATTCTTTCATTTTCTTCCCATCTCCCTACAAAGTGCTATAACCCAAGAAGAATTTTCTACTTGAACATCATTATAACTTTAGGGGACATGGTAGATACAAATGACAAAACTGAATTAAAATGATAATATAGACACAAGGTCTGGAAACCATTGTTTGTCCATTTTTAATTTGTTTAAGTGGATGTGCTATATCCTGTAAGGCCAGGAAGGAAACAAAGTTATCATGTTATAGTCAGAAACTGGTCATGTTAAAAGTTTTTGACCAGACAGGTATGGACCAAAAACATCCAGAGGAAGGTTTTTTTCAAGTTTTGAAAGTACTGGTACAAGAAGAAAAGAGTACAAAAAAACAACTAAAATAGAAAACTCAAAGATGATGGATATAAGAGACAGTAATACAAAGAGGGTGTGAGAGAGAATGAGAAGATAGAAGAAAATCAGAGAAATATGTTCATTTTAACATACTTTAAGAGTTTTAAAAACAGATACTTTGACATGGTAATTGTACTTATAGGAGTGTATAATAAAGGAATACTGCTAACTCTGAATTAATTCATAAGAGTTACTTTCATTAAAAAAACAGAAAACAATCTTGTACAAAGAAGGGAAATAGTAATTAAATTATGAAACACTAATAAGATGGAATATTTAAGATGTTTAATGTCTGCATAGAGTATTTCAATGACCTCAGGAATTATTGTGGTATAACATTAAAAAGAAAGAATAAACTTAGAGTATAATATCAACTTTGATATTAAAATATTTTATTTTTCTTAAAAATAAAAAAGAAATAAAGTTTGAAGTAAATATTTTTAAATGGTAAAAAAAGAGATAAATATATCCATTCCAAAGAGAAATTCCTGGGACCAAAGACAATGATCCCATCTACTATATGGCCAAACCCTTCTTAGCATATCTTCAAATTCCCAGGAGTTTACCTTCTCATGATTCTTTGTCCCCAGTCCCTGCATCTACTCAAACTATTTATTTTACCTCATGTCAACTTAATCTGGAGCCATCAGTATCAAGAATTATCATCAACTTTCATAAAAAAATGACACTCACCTTGAACATTTCTGAGTTGAATAGAAATCTACTGATGATCTAAACCATCAAGGATGACTGACAGGAGAATGAATGAAGAGACAGAAATCCACTTCAAATTATTTCTGCCTTTTACTGGCCTCATTCCATCTTCTCTTCTCTTTCTTTTCAGGACTTAAACACAAAATCTATTTTCCTGTCTTCCTGTTTGATCTTAGCAATGCCTCTGAAACCTCTGCACCAGCAATAATTAAGCCTCTGGATATATATAGAATGAGGGGAGAGTTGTGGAGACTGACTTTCTACCAATAACTGTCAATGTTTTCTTCTATTTAAATTAAAATGTGCATATCATATTTTCACTTCATTGCAAATAACTTAGGGATCTTATGCAGTCAATAAGATCTTATTTTCAAATAACATTTATAAATACAAAATGCTTATGATATGATAAATGAGGCATAAGGATATATGTGTGATACAATAATTTATATAACAGTTGTATACATTTATAGCCTTAAAAAAAACTTCAGAAAAATACAACAAAATATGTAAAGTATCTGGACAGTGAAATTGTATGTGATTATTACTTTCTTCAGTAGATATTTTATCATATGAAGAATATTTTTAATATCAGGAAAAAAATGTAACATATTTAAAGATGACTCAGGGTCATACTCAGTAAAATTGTTTTTATATTAAGGTAATATCTGATAAGTTAGAGTTACAGAAAGAAAGTTTTCCTTTAAATGTGAAATATTAATACATACTTCATTTGTCCTTGAAACTTAAGCCATTTGATTCCTTGAGACACTGTGGATTTGATTTCTCCTTGTGGCTGCCCTGGTGGCTCCAATAGTAAAGAGTCTGCCTACAGTGTGAGACAACTGGATTCAATCCCTGGGTTGGGAAGATCCCCTCAAGGGAATGGCTACCCACTCCTATATTCTCACCTGGAAAATCCCATGGACAGAACAGCCTGGCAAGCCATAATTCATGGGGTTGCAAAAAGTTGGACACATTGAGCACCTAACAGATTTTCACTTTGGGGAATTCAATCCTTTCCAGAATTTAAGTGATACACTAGCTGAAAAGAAAGGGAAAGAGAAAAAGAAATCATAAAAATAATATATGAACTAGAGATACAGTTGCATACAAAGTATTTCTTTCAATAAAAATTTTCATTATGAAGGATTTAACCAAGTGTTTTAGTTTGAAGACTTGGCTATGATCCTCTGAAGTTAAGTGAAATGATGGAATTCTACCTGAGGGCCAAGTTTTTAAAAAGTTGCTGATAATGATAATGAGATGAATAAGAAAAGTTCCTGTCCTTAAGCACTTCATGTTTTTTTGGAGACACCCAAGATGCTGGTAGGAAACCAAAGTTTATACAGTTCCTTTTTGCTTTGAGCATTTAATTATAACTAATGCTTACTTTTTACTTCTGAAAAAATATTCTTACTGCTTTGAAGGAACCATATGCAACTTCCTCCTCCTTCCTCCAGAAAAAAAGAATGTAAAATATCTCAATGATTTTTTTCATTCATTACATGTTGAAATGATAACATCTAGGATACAGTAGGATGAATAAAATACATTATTAAAATTAATTTCACCTTTTTAAACTTATTTTAATTAGGCTGGTTAAATTTTTAAAAATTATATATGGCTCACATTACACACTAGTACCTGTTCATTGCACTAAATGGACTCAGTTTATTTCTGTGGAGGAAAAAATAGAGAAGACCACTTTTCAAGGCATATTTGTATAAAACACACACTTAACACTTACGCTTCAATTTTAGTAGTCAGCCAAAAGTGAAGTGTCAGCCAAAGTGAAGATTTAGCTAAAGATTTAGCTAAAAAAGAATTGTGTATGAGCACTGAGAGTTTTTGTGACTATATTGTGATGACTGTATAATACAGTGGAAACTAGTGACTCACCTCTTTTATCTTTGGGGGTAGAGTGGAAAAGCTCTTTTCCAACTTAGCAACTTGCAACTTGTTTTATATGACTGAAAACAAGTATTTTATTTACAAAACTCATCAATAGATGCATTCTTACGAGTTTTATAATTTAGTCTTCTTCAAAGGATTATTAGACACTTTAAGTACAAATTCTACATCCATCTAGATGCATCTTTATACCAGAGAAGAGCCTCTTATTACACACCCAATGACCACAAATACTGTAAGAATGAAATTAGCCCTTCTCTATTCTCGAGTTGAATAAATCAAATTCTCTTACTATTTGCTGTGATTCAGACTTAGTATTTGCAGTTTCTCAGTTAAATGTATGGAGTTCAATGAAATGTCACTAGAAAGCTTAAGACTCACAATACATTAAAAAAAAAAAAAAAGACATTTTTGTTCTTCTCAGTATACTTTCATGGACATCAAGAAGGTATGTTTAGAATTTATAAATAAAAATTCAGAATTGCAACTTCTTAGAATTCCTCCCTAGAATCCCTAGTTCAAGGCAGAATGACCCACACCCATTCTCTTCCCACCTCAGGGTCCCACGCACATGTACAGGCTGTTCCTCGCACACATGTGGGCATCTCCATAAACAGCTCCTCCCTTGTCTGCCATCCCTGGCATCTAGGAATAAACTGTAGAATTCCTGTCTCTCAGTGATTCTCTTCAGATTTCCATCACCTGATGTTTTATAACATTCCAGGATTTTTGATGAACATATACCTTCACATCTAGTATTTGCTAAAATTGTTTACTAAACATCTATCGTTTTGTTTCGGCTTCTCGGGTGGTGCCAGTGGTAAAGAATCTGCCTGCCAATGCAGGAGACACAGGAGATACGGGTTCAATCCCTGAGTCGGGAAGATCCTCTGGAGGAGGAAATGGCAACCCACTCCACTATTGTTGGCTGGAAATTTTCATGGACAGAGGAGCCTGGCAGGCTACCATGCATGGGGCTGCAAAGAGTCAGACATGACTGAGCACGCACTCACCAATAGCTGTGGTTACGTAGGATTTTATTTCTTTTCTTTTTATGTAATATAAATAATAACGTATCTATCTTGAATTTGTTTTGTTGCTCTAGAATAAGTTTTGGAGATCTATCCAACTTTACTATGATTTTGTCCTTAAAAACCATAGATATTATTGTGTGTATCAGATTGAGTGTACAACAGGCCATATAAATGGAACTCTGACACACAATCTGAAGCAACCAGCTCAGGAAACCAAGCTCTTAGCTACAGTAACCAGTCCAGAAAGCCAGCCTGGTATCTGTAAGTCAACCTTGTTTGTTGTTATTTGTTGTTGAGCTGCTAAGTCGTGTCTGACTATTTTGCCATTCCATGCACAGTAACCCACCAGACTCTTCAGTCCATGGGATTTCCCAGGTAAGAATACTGGAGAGGGTAGCCATTCCCTTCTCCAGGAAAGTCAGACTTGTAGGAACCAGCAATCAACTGTCCCAGGGAGTCAAAAAACAATCTCTAAAACATCCCCAAATGGCAAGAACTTGATTCATAACTGATAGCTTCCCTGTTATCCCTGTTTCCAACTTAGGGCCAACTATAAAAAGCAAATGGGCACCCCTGAACAATCACATGGGCTTCCTGGGTAGCCCAGAGGGTGAAGAATCCACCTGCAATACAGGGGACCCCAGGTGGATCCCTGGTTCAGCAAGTTTCCCTGGAGAAGGGATAGGCTACCCACTCCAGTATTCTTGGGCCTCACTGGTGACTTAGATGGTAAAGAATCTGCCTGCATTGTGGGAGACCTGGGTTTGATCCCTGGGTTGGGAAGATCCTCTGGAGGAGGGCATGGCAATCCCGTCTAGTATTCTTGCCTGGAGAATCCTCATGGACAGAGGAGTCTGGTGGGCTACAGTCCATGGGGTTGCAAAGAGTCGAACATGACTAAGCAACTAAGCACAGCACAACCAATTGTATAGGATTTCCTATTCTTCTTAACCCATCTACAGCTTTCCTATACCAACAGTCTTCCATCAGAGCACACCTAAGTCTTCCCTTTTATTCAGTATAAATCTTTCTGGCTCCTCTGCTTGTCTTTGAGTCTCTGCCAGACACAAGTATTGGTAGCCGACTCCTTTGCTATAACAAGCTCTGAATAAATAATCTTTGCTTGTTCTCATTTGGTTAGTCTTTATTTCCACACATAGCAGGCAATGATAGCTTTCATGCTTAATATTATTTATTGTAATGAAGCAGTTGGCAAATTTAACTCTAGCACATGTTGGTTAATATTTATTTATTTTTAATTTACTGAATTAAGTAAAGAATTTAACAAATAATTATTTCATATTTTACCATCAAAATTTCAGTTGGATTGTTTCCTTTATAGAGCTAGCTGTGGCTCTAGTAAAAATGGAATTTAGACGGCTTAAGGAAAATATTCGCAATGTTTTATTCATTTCCAGAGTTAGCAATAAAAGCAAACTTCTCAACAGTAATTTACCCAGTGAATGACAGATTCTTTGAGTTCTACACATAAGGATGAGTCATCACCAAAGGATGTATCATATAGTGAAAAACAATGCTTATATCTATAAAGACTTTTTACATAATTTGCTTTAAAAAAGGATGTTAAATCTGAATATATAATTGATTTTGTTATTTCAAAAGCATTTGGTAAGAGGAAGAAAACAGTGTGATATTTAGAGCAGTAGAATTCTAACTCATCACAGGTTGAAAATTAACATGAGTTCCCAGATATCTTCTCAGTCCTTATAGTAAGCTGTTTATGAGGTCTGTGACATGAAGCTATTTTAAAATTCAGACCATAAATCAGAAGTAGTCATTTTGAAGACAGATAAAGTAACTGGTAAACTCTAACTCTGGTTTTTCTGTTTTCTGCAGATAGTAGCAAAGCATTTCCAAATTGCAGCCATCTATTCCTCTCCCCTTCACTGAGTATACATCTTTCTCCAGTCTCCCAAAACACTCACGAAGTAATTTCTTCAACCTTTTCCTTCTCCCAGTATCCAGTAACTTCTCAAGGTGAGGATGTGAGATTTTCCATCAGAATCATCAGAAGGTGCCTGTCAAAATAAAGATTCCTGGGCTCCAACCCAGGCCAACCAAACCAGAGTCTCAGGGAGTAGGGGCAGAAGAATGTGCATTTTCACCAGCTCTCCAGGTGCGTGGGAAGATCCCCTGGAGAAGGGATAAGGCTACCCACTCCAGTATTCTGGCCTGGAGAATTCCACAGACTGTACAGTCCATGGGGTGACAAAGAGTCGGACATGACTGAGTGACTTTCACTTTCACCAGGTTATCCCATTGCACATCTGGCCTAGGGGTTACTGTTTAAAGCAATGTCTACCTCAGAAATCTCATCAAATCTCTTGGATTCACAGATGGTCTAATATGATAATGACAACATAATATATATATAAACATAATACATATATATTATACATATATATAACATATATATATATTAACCTTAGACTCATTTTTTAAATTCAATTTGTTTCTCTAACTTCTGATAAGAAACATTTCAGCTCAAGAAAAATAAAACCAAATTTGTCATATTTGCCACAAAAGAATCTCCTTGGCTTCTTTTTATCAGTCTCCTAGTTACCAACTATTTAAACATTTAAAAATAAGAGTCACCTTAGGACATCCCTGAAAGTCCAATGATTAAGATTCTGCACTTCCAATTCAAGGGGCATGAATTCAACTCCTGGTTGAGGAACTGAGATCCCACATGGCATTCAGTATGGCCCAAAAAGTATTTTAAAAAAATCATCTTTGGCCTTTGTCCTCACACTATAAATCAAATTTGTCACCAATCATGTATCTTCTTCTTTCACTAAACATCTGACTAGCCAGATTTTATCTTTAAGTCAATTACTATTACCTGAGCACCTGCTATATGCTAGGAAGTGGTGATATAAACGATCAGACCTGACCCCTGAGAAGGAAACAGCAACCCACTGTAATATTCTTGCCTAGGAAACTCCATGGACAGAGGAAGCTGGTGGGCTACAGTCAACACAACTGCACAGAGCTGGTCATGACTTAGCAACAAAAACAAAACAAAACAAAACAACCTGATCCTTGCCTTGATATGCTTACAGTTGAACTAGCATGAGAATCCAACAAATAAATAATTCTCTGTGCTAAGTGTGTGTGTGTGTGCTACGTTGGCTCAGTCGTGTCCGACTCTTTGCGACTCCATGGACTGTAGCCTACCAGGCTTCTCTGTCCATGGGATTCTCCAGGCAAGAGTACTGGCATGGGTTGCCATTTACTTCTCCAGGGTATCTTCCCCACCCAGGGATCAAACCCAGGTCTCCCTCATTGCAGGCAGACACTTTACCCTCTGAGCCACCAGGGAATACTATTTCATGATGCAGAAAAATTACATGAACATTAGCATTCTTTAGCGTAATTTTATCATTTGTAAAGTTTTATTGAAATATTACAATGTTCAATTTTTACATATTATCTGTGGCTGCTGTTATGTTACAACTGTGTAACTGAGTAGTTGTGACAAAAACTGCGTGGCTTACAAAGCCTCAGCTATGTACTATCTGACTCTTTTTACAGAAAAAAATATTTACTGACCCTTTTCCTAGAATAACTAGTTGGGGCAATGTGAAGAGCCTCAGGTATGAGGATTGAGCCCAGGTAATCTAGATAAAGAAATAGATCAGAAGTAGAGAAACTGGGAGGAAATAAATTAAACGTGTTTTCTGCCTCAAGTTTTTTCTTCAATGATTTCTGGTAGTCATCATTCTTCTGGTTAATATTAAGTCACAGAGCATTGTTGTTGTTCAGTCACCCAGTCATGTCCAACTCTTTGTGACCCCATAGACTGCAGCATGCCAGGCCTCCCTGCCCCTCACCATCTCCTGAAGTTTGCCCAAGTTCATGTCTATTGCATCAGTGATGCCATCCAGTCATATCATCCTCTGATGCCCTTTTCTCCTTCTGCCCTCAATCTTTGCTAGCGTCAGGGAGTTTTCCAGTAAGTCAGCTGTTCACATAAGATGACCAAAATACTGGAGCTTCAGCTTCAGCATCAGTCTTTCCAATGAGTGTTCAGGGTTGATTTCCCTTAAGATAGACTGGTTTGATCTCCTT
>NW_011495043.1:2546391-2562609 GCF_000754665.1 Bison bison bison | reverse complement strand
AAGTCGTTTCAGTTGTATCCGACTCTGTGCAACCCCATAGACGGCAGCCCACCAGGCTCCGCCGTCCCTGAGATTCTCCAGGCAAGAACACTGGAGTGGGTTGCCATTTCCTTCTCCAATGCATGAAAGTGAAAAGTGAAAATGAAGTGGCTCAGTCGTGTCCAACTCTTTGCAACCCCATGGACTGTAGCCTACCAGGCTTCTCTGTCCATGGGATTCTCCAGGCAAGAGTACTGGCATGGGTTGCCATTTCCTTCTCCAATGCATGAAAGTGAAAAGTGAAAATGAAGTGGCTCAGTCGTGTCCAACTCTTTGCAACCCCATGGACTGCAGCCTACCAGGCTCCTCCATCCATGGGATTTTCCAGGCAAGAGTACTGGAGTGGGTTTCCATTGCCTTCTACCCACACAGCATTAACCCTGAGCAAATTTAAATCATTAATATTTCTCCATGGAACTCGCCATGTGAGCTCCCCATTTCACTCTCTCCATATCATTACTGTCTATACCACTTATCAATATATCTTAAATTATCTGCATCAGTTCAGTTCAGTTACTCAGTCATGGCCGACTCTTTGCAACCCCATGACTGCAGCACAACAGCCTTCCCTGTCCATCACAAACTCCCAGCACTTGCTCAAACTCATGTCCAAGGGCATCAAGTCAGTGATGCCATCCAACCATCTCATCCTCTATCGTCCCCTTCTCCTCCCACCTTCTATCTTTCCCAGCATCAGGGTCTTTTCAATTGAGTCAGTTCTTTGCATCAGGTGGCCAAAGGATTGGAGTTTCAGCTTCAGCATCAGTCCTTCCAATGAATATTCAGGACTGATTTCCTTTAGGATGGACTGGTTGGATCTCCTTGCAGTCCAAGAGACTCTCAAGAGTCTTCTCCAACACCACAGTTAAAAAGCAATTTTCCGTGCTCAGTCTTCTTTATAGTCCAACTCTCACATCCACACATGACTACTGGAAAAACCATAGCTTTGACTAGATGGACTTTGTTGGCAAAGTAATATCTTTGCTTTTTAATATGCTGTCTAGGTTGGTCATAACTTTTCTTATAAGGAGTAAGCGTCTTTTAATTTCATGGCTGCAGTCACCATCTGCAGTGATTTTGGAGCCCCCAAAAATAAAGTCTGTCACTGTTTCCACTGTTTCCCCATCTATTTGCCATGAAGTAATGAAGTAATGGGACCAGATGCCATGATCTTCGTTTTCTGAATGCTGAGTTTTATGCCAACTTTTTCACTCTTCTCTTTCACTCTCATCAAGAGGTTCTTTAGCTCTTCTTCACTTTCTGCCATAAGGGTGGTGTCATCTGCATATCTGAGGTTATTGATATTTCTCCCGGCAATCCTGATTCCAGCTTGTGCTTCCTCCAGCCCAGCGTTTCTCATGAGGTACTCTACATATAAGTTAAATAAGCAGAGTGACAATAAACAGCCTTGATGTACTCCTTTTCCTATTTGGAACCAGTCTGTTGTTCCAGGTCCAGTTCTAACTGTTGCATATTTACATGCAAAAGACCAATTTTTCAAATTAACTGTAAAGCTCCTAGTGTTTTTCTTTTTTTAAGGGAAACTGCTGTACCCTCTTTCATTTTCTTGTATTTCTAAGACCTGGAATGAGGTTCTTATCCACCATGCTCATGAATGTTGACGGTGATAATGATCTCCTGGACATTACTTGTACTTTTTTCTCATAGGAAAGAAAATAAATCTTCCCCCCAAAATATATTTCAAATTATAAGAATTCCAACAAGACAGACTTTGATGGAGCTGAAACTTTCAGATGAATAGCACAGTCTGGGAATTTGGAAAGTATCCAATAGAACATGTGTTCTATGGCTGAAGAGTTGATGAAAAGAGACCTTTAAGCTCTGTCTTAATTTCCTTTCTTTGGGACTCCAGCCACCCCCTAACACACACACACACACACACACACACTCTTCAATCATTCTATTCTACTGTATTCAAAATCAGAAAGAAAACTTCTTGACAGTGAAATGAAAGTAGAGGAGCTTTCAAATGAGCATGCACTAAAGATGTAGAATGAAAAGAAAACAAAATCCAAAAATACTTCAGGCCGCTGTAGCTTGTGTCTCTGAATTTCACCCAGGATTCTGAGGGAAGAGTGAGCTGCAGTTTTCATTTAATTCAATAAGACACCCATTTGGCAGGGTTAACCTTTTCCCTTTTGTGTCTTCAATGTGACTTAGTTGATACAAATTGCCTTCATTAGGGTATTAACGGGCTTCTGGCTGTAGTCTCAAATGGAACCTGTTGTAGGGGTTCAGTACATAAGTGATCAGGATGCTGTTAACTGTGGTTTAACATTGGGAAGGAAGAGATGCAGGCTTATAAACGATTGCTGAAAATGTCTGTCTGAATGGAAATTCTGGAACCTTAAGGGATCAAAACAGAATCACAGATTATATACCTTTTTAGTCTAAGACAAGATCACTGAAGACCGTCTCGAACTTTCTTCAATGACATCAGCTATATAATGAATATAGGAAGGCTTGGTACATTTGACACCAATATATTTCTCTAATGTGACCAAGTAAGAGTAAAGTTGGAAAAAATGGAAACAAAGTGCGCTACATGGGCTGAAGGATTTGACAAATGGAACACAACAGAATGCCTAAGGCTCTGAGACAGACTTTAAGGAGTGATAGGCCAGAAAAACAAACTGGCAATTTTTCAGAAATTATAATAAAGATTAAACTTTCAACATCTCTTCCCCCACAATGCCAGCCGACTGACAATGTAGAGATGCCAAACTGCTTTGGAAACAGTTCTCCTAGCTTGACTCACAAACAGAGGATGACATAGATCCAAGATGTTTGGTACTTTGCTACTAATTTTGGAACTCAGATGTAAGGAAATACTTGTTCAGTCATCTCAGTAATCCCACTCAAAACACAAATTATAATAATGGATACATTAAGCATCCTCCACCTTCATAACAACTGAATATCCTTCATTGTTTGAATCATGTCTGGGCTATAAATTACAATAAGGAAGCTGAGAACATGGCATGTACTAGGCACTTGGTAAATATCTTTCAAATAAATGTATGGATGAACTACTAGCTAAATAACTGGAGGTCCCGGTGTATGGCTGCACAAATCCTGCCAGTACAGACAAAACAAAGCCTAAAAGAGTTTGTATGTATCACAGATAATGGTAAATATTTTAAAGATGAGGTCCAAGCAGATTCGTTTGTAGAATTCTATATGGGAGGGTTCTTGGTGAACACATTTTTAATCGTGATAAAAATATCAGCAGCACATTAGAGAAAAACATTCATTTATTTCTCATCCAGCAGACTTTACCAAATTAGTGTCTATTCTTATCATTACTGTTTGATAGATCCTGTGTATTAAAAAAAATCAGTGATTTCTCCTTGGAAAGAAAGGGATTGTGATATTGCTATGGAATCTTTCTTCTCTTCATTTAGGTAACATTTTGATCTTCTTTGGAATAATATACATCAAGCATCAGTTCAGTTCAGTAGCTCAGTCATGTCTGACTCTGAGAAACCATGGACTGTAGCACACCAGGCTTCCCTGTCTATCACCAACTCCAAACATAGCATGAAAATATTTTTCACCATTTTATGGTGTGAATGGTACCTAGAACTTGGAAAACATGCTATATTCTACGTGAAAGTTGAGGAACTTGCTTGAAGGTACATAGAAGAGTAGAGAAAGGACAAAATTATGTGTCCCAAGATTTTAATCTGACCCTAAATTCTTTTGCTCAGAATAAAGCTCAGCACTAATCCTTTAATTCTGAGGAATAAATACCCATCTAATCTAAAAGCCACCTTTCTGAAATTCCCTTTTATAAGCGTCATTAATTATTTTATTTCCGCTCCTGGAAAACAGTGTTGTTTCAAGCATGACAAAATTAAATGTATACAGGGCCCAGGCAGGTAAAGCACATAAATGAAGTGATGTGACCAGTGGTGAGCGACCCTGAGCCCCGATTTCTGGGAGATGAAGATGATGAGAACTCTGAGAAGTTAGAGATTCAAACCCAATGTTGAGGATCCAATTTTCTAAGAGAGGGCAGAAATTCAGATTTGTGTACAAGGCTTTTCAATTTCATTGTGTTTATTTTGGGAACTAATTAAAATGTAAAACACTGTCCAGGCCAAAACCACAGACCAAACTAAGCATGTCTGTGGGCTGCATCTAGCTAGAGGGACAGCTCACTCCCTTTTTATATTGCCAGATGGAGCTGCTGGGGGTATTTTGCTTTCGGTTTAGATTGGCTTCTAATTTATTGGCAATAAATTAAAGAAAGCACAGGAATTTTTTCAGTAATGCCAACATAGATGGACTTGCACAGCCTCCCAGGATGAACACACAGTAGGAAAACACATTTGAAGTTGAGAGGTAGTGTTGTGTGCTAGTTAAGTATATAAACTCTGGATCCAGCTGTCTGGGATCTTTGACTTACCAGCCATGAAACCTTGGGCAAGAGATGTAATTTCTCCACGGCTCAGTTTCTTATCTCTAAGATGGAGATAATTAATGACAGTTATCATGACAGTTATATGAATACACACACACACACAGAGTACTTAAAATCTAAGTTGCGAGAGTACATGCCCAGTAGCTTCTGCTGCTGCTGCTAAGTCACTTCAGTCGTGTCCAACTCTGTGCGACCCCATAGATGGCAGCCCACTAGGCGCTGCCATCCCTGGGATTCTCTAGGCAAGAACACTGGAGTGGGTTGTCATTTCCTTATCCAATGCATGAAAGTGAACAGTGAAAGTGAAGTTGCTCTGTTGTGCCCAACTCTTTGCGACCCCACGGACTGCAGGCTACCAGGCTCCTCTGTCCATGGGATTTTCCAGGCAAGAGTACTGGAGTGGGTTGCCATTGCCTTCTCCATCAGTCACTTCAGTTGTGTCCAATTCTTTGTGACCCGATGAACTGTAGCCCGCCAGGCTCCTCTGTCCATGGGATTCTCCAGGCAAGAATACTGGAGTGGGTTGCCATGACCTCCTCCAGGGGACCTTCCTACCCAGGGATCTCCTGCATTGGGAGGTGGGTTCTTTACCACCAGCGCCACCCGGGAAGCCCAAAATCTAAGTTAGTGCTATCTAATTATTTGCTATTACCTATGAATCACAAATCATAGCACTGTTGAAAAGTAACAAATATTTACAGGTCTGTGTCACATTAGACAACTGCTGACTCCACAAGTGGCCTCAGGAAACTTTCTTCTTCAGACAGAACAGGTGTGAGAATCAGGCTGCTTGTGGTAAATTCCCACTATTTTGTCCTTAACACCAGATGCCACCACTTCTTGGAAATGTCACAACTGCATATTTTAATGAGAGGAAGAAAACTTTTGAAGAACCAAAAATACTAGGAGTTAATAATATGTTAAGTTATCTTTTCACTTTTCCCTTTTTTTTTTTTGGAGATCACCCATTTTAAAGTCAGAGATTTTCTATTCTGTTCCAGAGTTGAAAGGCGAAAAATCAAAGGACTTTATTTTCCTCTTTCAGGTGATTGAAGCATGAAACTTATGACAGATGCTTGAGTTGGATAGAAGTTATCATGCTAATTCACTCAAGATGATTTTCACATTCTGGAGGTTTTTGTCTTTTTAAAGGGTACCCTCCCAATTTTTTGGAATGTCTAGAAATAGAGAAAACAGAAGGTCACATGACATCGTATCCATGTTACTGAATCAATCATATATTTTTTAAAACATTTCTTTAATTTATTTGGCTGCACCAGGTCTTGGTTGCAGCATGCTGGATCTTTAGTTGTGTGTGTGAGCTCTTAGCTATGGCATGTGGAATCTAGTTTCCCGACCAGGGATTGAACCCCAAGCCTCTGCATTGGGAGCATGGAGTCTCAGCCACTGAACCACCAGGGAAGTCCTAATCATATGTTTTTGAATAGCAAATTGTGACACAAAACTCATTTTCTGTGGCACAAGCACATTTGCTCACCAAAGAAATTGAAGGTACACTACCCTTTAAAGATTCCATAACTTGGCTTTTTATTTCCCATATTCCTGCACAGAAATTAAAATTGCCAGGCCCACCATGTTTTTCATGCTACCAAATTCTTTCTTCCAAAGGCAGGAGGGACAAGTGTGAACTCTCAAAAACGATGCTGGCCAAATTTATCAAGACTGAGAACATCTATTTCCACTCTGATCTTGTCAAGTGCTGCTAGGCAGTGGCCTGATGCTCATGTGAAACCCAACCCAGGAGCCAAGAAAAGCAGACGTGCCAAAGCACAGAGTCACATTATAAGACGGGAAGGCACATTAGAATTAACAGGCTCCACACACCACCTCACCCTGCACTTAACAATGAAGTACCAATGCCCAAAGAGAGATGTGATTTACAAACGTGCAGCTAGACATCTGGGGGCTGGCAAACAAACCTAATATTGCCAATTGATTAAAATATTTTTTCTATCCTATACTGTGTCTACGTGTTTCTAGAAGTGTATTGAAATTAGAGATGCATAACGTACAACATTAACTGTTTTTCCTCTCAAAACTATTTGAAAATTCTCAGTTTTTCTCAAATATGATGGCTGAATCACTTGTATGAAAATCACCTGATGTCTATAGAAACTCCAGATCCCCCAGCTCACTCCAGACCTACTGGGTGATGAGGAGATTGGCTATGTGAACTTTCAGTACACATCTCAGGGGACTGTTATAAAAAATGAAGTTTGAGAATCGCTGATGTCTGTGATCTGTGATGTACATAATTCAAGTGGGATTGTCAGAATAAGGAAAAACATTACTACTTAATTTATTCAAAAAATTAATATACTTTAAAATCTCAAACTTGAGTCTGCTTTATAAATTCTAAATGTGCTCTCGCCTGTGTGTACTCAGTGATTTTTTCATAGTCACTTGCTCACCTGGCTTTGAATTCTGGGGAGGGACCCCAAAATGAGTCTTCTTACTCAAAAGTCAATGAAAGCATTTGGCATATATTAGGTTGCATGCCGGGGTGCTCAGTTGTGCCCAACTCTTTGAGACCCCATGGACTGTAGCCAGCCGGGCTCCTCTGTCCATAGGATTTTCCAGGCAAGAATACTGGAGTGGGTTGCCATTTCTTCCTCCAGGGAAATCTTCCTGACTCAGGGAACAAACTGCGGCAGGTTCTTCACTACTGCGCCATCTGGGAAGCCCTAGGTTAGGTTAAGGAGTTGTATTTTTCTGCCTTAAAACAGACCTACAGCTCGAATGTAATACTGTTTCTGAAAGTAGAGTGTACATACAGGCCAGAGCATTTCAAACTCAAAGAATGGCAAAGGAACTATCATGTAAAGATAATGCTTTTGTAATACACTGCTTTTCTTTTTAAGTGAAAGTGTTAGTTGCTCAGTCATGTCCAAGGCTTTGCAACTCCATGGACTGTAGCCCGCCAGGCTCCTCTGTCTGTGGAATTCTCCAGGTGAGAATACTGGAGTGGATTGCCATTCCCTTCTCCAGGGGATCTTCCTGACCCAGGGATTGAACCTGGGTCTCCTGCATTGCAGTCAGATTCTTTACTGAAGGAGTCACCAGGAAAGCCCACTTTTCTTTTTAATTCAGTCCTTAATGTAAAAAGAAATACTGTAACTAAAATTAAACATTAACACAGGTTAGAGTTTAAATTGTATATCAAATTCAGAAACATGACAACTTTTAAAACACATTAAATCAGCAAGTGGCATTTCAAATACAGAAGATCCACAGACCAACTTTGAGAATTTGAACTTAAATTTGGCTCTCTTCTTTGTCCCTCAGCCACTATTCCCGTCAGTATCATTCAGAACAGACTTGGCACTCTATGGGTGAATTAGAGTGTTTTTTGTTTTTTTGTTTTACATTCTAAGACCAAAAATAAATAAATTTTGTTTTCATTTAAAACAATAATGATTGGAAAATCCCAAGGATGTATGCTCAGTGTTTCATTATAAAGGAGATATTTTTCCTTGTTTTCTGAAAACAAATATAATATTACATTGTTTTGGTATTCTTATTATGGTAAAATCTCTCTGTTCACTACATTTCTAGGATGCATAGTTCATTTTTATTATTTCCACATTAAACTTGAGCTGTTTTCTTGCTGACAGCTATTCCATTTAGACAACTAGATACTCAGCACTCTTATACCCGTGATATTTATATCTTTTAGGAAACAAACATATTTAGAACAATAGTCAAAACTAATTTAACAACCATCTAGAAAGATGAAGAAAGTGAAAATTATCTTTCTGAACTACTGTCACCAGTCCATTGGATATGATGACTATCTATAAAGTAGGGTTCATTGTGCATAATTTTCATCACTTTTTCCATACATTGCTTTTATGTTGTCATATAAAGCTATAGTCATCTGTAATACTGTGATAATTATAACTGGACATGGAACAACGGACTGGTTCCAAATTGGGAAAGGAGTATGTCAAGGCTGTATATTTTCACCTTGTTTATTTAACTTCTATGCAGAGTACATCATGCAAAATGTCAGGCTAGATGACTCACAAGATGGAATCAAGATTGCCTGGAGAAACATCAACAACCTCAAATATGCAGATGATACCACTTTAATGGCAGAAACCAAAGAGGAACTAAAGAGCCTCTTGATTGAGGGGGAAAGAGGAGAGTGAAAAAGTTGGCTTACAACTCAACATTCAAAAAGCTAAGGTCATGGCATCCAGTCTCATCACTTCATGGCAAAGAGATGGGGAAAATGTGGAAACAGTGACAGTTTATTTTCCTGGGCTCCAAAATCACTGCAGACAGTGACTGCAGCCACAAAATTAAAAGACACTTGCTCCTTGGAAGGAAAGCTATGGCAAACCTAGATGGTGTATTAAAAAGCAGAGACATCATTTTGCCAACAAAAGGCTGTTTAGTCAAGGTTATGGATTTTCTAGTAGTCATGTACAGATGTGAGAGTTGGACCATAAAGAAGGTTGGGCACCAAAGAATTAATGCTTTCCAACTGCGGTGCCGGAGAAGACTCTTGAAAGTCCCTTGGACAACAAGGAGATCAAACCAGTCAACCCTAAAGGAAATCAACCCTGAATATTCATTGGAAAGACTGATGCTGAAGCTGAAGCTCCAATACTTTGGCTACCTGATATGAAGAGCTAACTCACTGGAAAAGACCCTGATATACTGGGGAGGACTGAGGGCAAAAGGAGAAGGGGGCAACAAGGATGAGATGGTTGGACAGCATCACCGACTCAATGGGCATGAATTTGAACAAACTCCAGGAGATACTGAAGGACAGAGAAGCCAGGCGAGCTGTAGTCCATGGGGTTGTAAAGAGTCAGACATGATTGAGTGCACACACATGCATATCTAAAATTTTATTGGGAAATGAGGGGCAGAGGAATTCCATCTGATTGGCTGCCATTTAGAAGAATTAAGACCAATATTAAACCAAAATGCAAGGGTCCAAATCCTTCCATATCTGAATTGTTACATTAATACAAAGAGATGGATGACTTGCTGTGAAATTCTACACCTGGGACCACATTTCTGCACCTGGTCAGCCTCACACTTCTAATCAGTAATCTCTCCAAAGTTCATTCCAGATTAGAGATCAAAGCTAACATTTACTGCTACACGTACCATTCTGTGGGCCCTTATTTTGTTCCAGGAGTTGTACTAAATTCTTTACAATCCTATTAGCTTGTTTAAGTATAAATCCCATTTTACAGTTGAGAAAACTAAGAGTCTGTGCCCTTAATAACTCTAGCACATAATTGGAAGAATCATTTTTTGTAAATGTTTTATTTTTTATCCATTTATATTTGGTTGCAACTCTTTTTCTTTTGCTAAAAATACTACCTAGGTGAATAGACATAAATATATGCTACCATACTGCAGATAAATAATGTAATATATCTCTCTTAGGTTCCAAATGTAAACATTTGTATCTCTCTGGGAATGGAAAGTATGCTTTCTTGTTGTTGTTGTTCAGTCGCTAAATTGGGTCTGAGTCTTTGCAACATCATGGACTGCAGCATGCCAGGCTTCCCTGTCCTTCACTATCTCCCGGAGTTTGGTCAGACTCATGTCCATTGAGTCAATGATGCCATCCAACCAACTCATCCTCTTTCACCCTCTTGTCCTCCTGCCCTCAATCTTTCCCAGCATCCTTTCTTATGTAAACAACACTAGTGACTAGGAGTGTAATATCTTTGGACTGAGAAAGCATTCCAGTCAATCCTACCCAGTATTCTTCTACTGCCGAACATTAGAAAGGGCTTGTTGTCTATAAACCCTTAACATTCTCCAAGTGGACATTTGACGATTCCAACTCCAAGGTAAGCAGCAAAGAGATTATGATCTTTACTTTAGAGATGAGATAACTGAAAGGAGAGGCTCTCTAGTCAACTGATTTACTCAAGATCATATAGTTAAATAATGGCAGAATTTTGTCTAGAACCTTGGCCTTCTAATGACTCATTCAATGTATTTCCAGTAGACTGTCCCTCAAATAACATTTAACTCTCTGACTATTCAGCCTTTATAGCTCACAACATTTAGGGATTTGATAATTTTTCTGGAAATAAGCAACTTTATGTAGAATACAAAATTAAGCTGAACAAAAAAAGGCATGGCAATACAAAGCAAAGATGTAATAAATTCCAAACCTATCATAAACAGTCATAAAAATATTTTTTGGAATATTGGATTTGAGCTGTCAAAAAATTTATTTTCCTCTCTGAAGATGCCTCTTTTTTTGCTTATTAAAATCCTTGTTTTTCTGTTTTCTGTCTGTGGTTTTGTATCTATTTCTTTTTTCCTTTCTAAGGTCCTAAATTTTCATATTTTACTATTCTAGCACCGATATTAACCACCCATAGTTTTGTCTCTTAATCCAAATTTTCATTAGATATGACAAATATACTCAGTCCTGTCTTTGGGCATCTTTCAATCAGATAATGATAAATAGGGTTAATATATAAATTAAAATATTTATATATATATATATATATGTAATACCACTGAAGCCCACCAAGTCAGGATAGAGGATGGGCCAGGCAAATATGCAAAACACGTCTACTATATGTTAATAAATGTTTATAGAACATTATCCTAGTTGCTACAATAAAGGAAAACATACAGCATTATGGATGTACATGGAATAACACTTAAACTAGACCAGAAAGCATAACGAAAAGTTCCTAGTGGGGTAATATACGAGCTGAGATTTGAAGGATGAATGGTCAATAAGAGTTCAGTAAAGATAAGGAAGTTGTGTGTTTAAAGCAATGGAATCGACATGTACAAAAATAAGATGTATTGTAGACTTTGACATCTTAAAGAACTGTAGGTATTGCAATATGAATAAAGCAGAGGGTTAGAAGGGGAGAATAACAAGAAATAAATCTGGAGGGTTTAATAGGGACTAGATTAGAGAATATTAGTCAGGCTCATTAAGGGGAGTGATTTTATCCTAGAAGCAATAATACTCTCTTAAGGAATCCTTTAAGGAATTACAGGATTAATTATTAAAGGAATAATAATCCTTTAAGGAATTTTAAGAAGGGTTATGATATGGAAATGCTAATAATAATGTTAACAATGGCTAACTTTTTGAGTACTGATATATTTCAGGAACCATGTAAATGCTTAATGCTACCATATCAACTAATTATCAGAAGAACTCCATAAGGATACTATGAGTATCTGCATTTTTCAGATGAAACTATTGAGATAGGTTATGATATGGAAAGAGTTATGATATGGAAATGCTAATAATAATGTTAACAATGGCTAACTTTTTTTTAGTACTGATATATTTCAGGAACCATGCTAAATGCTAAATGCTACCGTATCAACTAATTATCATAAGAACTCCATAAGGATACTATGAGTATCTGCATTTTTCAGATGAAACTATTGAGATAGTATTTACCAGCTCAATAAAATCATAGCCTAGTATGAATATGAGAGGAGCAAGAATAGAGATAGAAAAAGAAGGTATAGGGTCGCTGCATGAATCCTAACCTTAGATGACTGGGACTCAATCCAAAGCAACAGAAAAGTGTAAGGAGAAAAAGGGCTGGAGAGGCAAGTGCTAAGGGAGTCAGAACCAAGAAGTCGTTCAGATTCTATGTGGGTAAAAGGAAAAGGAAGTATCGGATAAGAACTCGACGTGTAATGGATAAGTCATCTGGGATGGCAATGACGCCAGAAAGAAGTAAATTTGAAAAGAAATACGTTAGACTTGAGACATCTGTGAGATACTAAGGTAGAAATATCTAGTGAACACTTGAATACACAAGAAGGGTGCTCAGGAGAGGCACCAAAAAAAAAGGTAATTGGCTCAAGCAATTGGAAAATATTTCTAACTCACATGAAATTCTAGGACAAGCATTTCAGGCTGGTGGATGGCTCTTCCTCATGCAATTATTCAGGGGCCCTGGCTGATGGCAGCTGTTTCATGTTCAACTTGTGGTTTCTCTAGTCTCTCTGCTTAGAGAAAATAGTGGAAGGTTGAGGCCAGATATTTCCTCTTAAGCAAGGAGGAAGTTGAATATGTAACTTTTAATCATCTTCCCCAATGCTAGAACCATGACATGCCCATACCTATTGCAATAGGGCTAGGAAATGCTATCTTTAGTTTAGTGGACACAAAGCAGTTAAAATTCTACAATTGTGGAAGAAAGAACAGCTATAGAAGTAGTTGGAGAGTTTAGCACCATGGAAGTGAGTTAGATTACCTAGGAAGAATGTTTACAGTGAGAGGAAAAGAAGGCCAAGAATGGGATGGACAGATTAATAATCCTTTTCAGTCTATGCGAGAGCTGTCAGAGAGATTTCCTTTCTTTTTGTAAATCTCGAGTCACATTTCTTATATCTTGGCCCCCTGCTTTTTGAGCACTTGATTACCTGACTCTTATTTATTTCATAACATAAAATACGATGGCAAGAAATGACCCCATTTCCTGCCACAATTTCAGGTTTATCACCCTCACCACCAACAGCATGCTGTACTCTCAACCATCTGCTTTATCTGCAGAGATCAACCAAAGCATATAGAAAGCATTTTATAAAACATTTGTATAACAGATGATTTGTAGGACAATTAATATATTACCTACACCAGGGTTAAAGGGGCTTAAAGGGGAGGAATGGTGGTCAAATGAAATTTATCTGATGATCAGATAAAATTTCACAGGCAAACATACAACACAGTTTCAAAAAATTAAGCTTATATGAAAAGCAATATCAGATCTTGCTTGACAACAGTTAACATAAAGACCTCAAGTCTTCTTTGACTACAAGATCAATATGCAGGAACACTGTGCTACAGCTGCTTAAAAAAGTAAAGCAATCTTAGGCTTCATTAGCTGGTTTGGCACACACAACAAAAAATGTTGGTACATAAAACATTTTACACTGTGCAATTGGGAGTGCCATGCTAGCACTTACAATGTATATTCACCTTGAATTCCTCCTCTCCCTTCCGCTTATATTCAATTAGTATCAGTTCAGCTCAGTTCAGTCGCTCAGTCATATCCAACTCTTTGTGATTCCATGGACGACAGCACACCAGGCTTCCCTGTCCATCACCAACTCCCGGAGCTTACTCAAACTCATGCCCATAGAGTCGGTGATGCCATCCAACCATCTCATCTGTCATCTCCTTCGCCTCCCACCTTCTATCTTTCCCAGCATCAGGGTCAATTAATATCAGGTCCCACCTATTCTACATTTTAAATATTTTTTGATCGTTAGGATATTGAATTGGAATTGGAGATAATGAGTCTGAACTCATTTATATAAATACAGACATGTATACACATAATGCACAGTATATAATTTTACAGGAAGAGGTATAAATAAACAGGGTAGGGCAGGAAAACCATAAAATAAGTCTAGAACTTTTCATTGTACCAGAAAGTACGAAACTATTAAAATAGGGACATGTCAAAAAAGACAGAGGATCCAGCCTAATGAATATTAAAAAGAAAGGATGAAAGTTTGACAAGCATGAAAATACACAGTTTGAGAGTAATTGCCACAAGTTACTTATTAATTACAAAGAGGAAAAAATAGTAACTTTATAGTAAATTAACCTAAAAATACAAATTTATTTAAGTTATCAAGATTAATGTCACTCATAACAAAGGCAAAATAATACTATGTGCTTCCTGATATGATACCCTGAGAAAGGCACAACATAACTGCCATGCTATTACAATCAAAAATACGAAATCTGAAGCTGGTATGAGGAAACATCAAAGAAACCCAAACTGAGAATATTCTGCAAAGTTACTGGCTTTACTTTTTGAAAACGTTAAGATCATGGGAATTCCCTGGTGGTCCAGTGGTTAGGACTGGGTGCTTTCACTGCCAAGGCTGCAGGATTGAACCTGCAGAGGGGGAACTAAAAGCCCACAAGCCACATGTGGCCAAAAAACGAAAAAGAAAAAAAAAAGATCTCAAAACACATTAAGATCATGAAAGAAAAAGAAAGGTTGAGGAACTGTTTAGGATTAAAGAAAAGGAAAGAAACATGACAATACAACAAGTGATCCTGGATTGTATCCTGGGTGAGAAAAAAAGCTACATATTATTTGAATAAGTTGTGAACTTGGAACAAAAAAGTAAGAATTAGATATAACATTGTACAAATGTTACATTTCCTGATTCTGATAGAGGTACTTTGGTTATGTAAGAGAAAGTCCTTAGGAAATACCTATTAAAGTATTTGTGCATAAAAAAGAAGACAGAGGGAAAGAACAATACTGAAGTAAATGGGGCAAAATAGTAAGAATTGTTGAATCTGGGTAGAGGATATAATAAGAGTTCTTTGTAATATGCTTTCCAACTTTCAGTGAGTAAGGAATTGTCTCAAAATTAGAAACTAAAAAGGTAAACTTCTGAATCTGACCCAAGTTATTAGCAATAGATCGTTTTCTAAATGTGATAAATATTTCCAAAGCAATCTAGGAGGGAGATTCCATCTGCTATGTACAAAGAAAAAAAAAAGGAACAGTATATAAAGCCTCTGGTTTACATGTTGTTCAACACACCTATTAAAACATACCCTGTACCAGGGAAATCATATCATCATCCAGCAATCATCAGAGTAGTCAGCTTTCAATAATGGAATTTCAAAAACTAAGAAAAGTATAAAACTAGATGTAAAAGACTACGTTTTAGGGTACTAAGAGATCTCAATGTAAAAATATGCCAAAGGTGTCACATGTGGGCATTTTCATCTTTAGCATGTGTCTGCTAGAAGCAACATTGAATGCTCAAAAGAAAATTTTTCCCAGAGTGCTTTACCCTGTTATAATTCAATGTCACTAGCTACTAGATGAATTTTAAAAAGATACCACTTACATATTTTAGTATATTTGTATTCCTAACAAGGACCCTATGAATAAAATACTATTATCCCACTTTTACAAATAAAGAAGCTTAAACAAAGAGATGTTGACTAGCTTTCCAAAGTTCATCTGGTCTGTAAGAACTTGACCTGGGACTCAAGCACTGTAGCACCACAAAAGATGTTACCATTTCTTCTTTCTCCTCTCTACCTCTATGTCACTGACATAGAAAGACTCCAAGGGTCCAGTGGTTAAGACTCCACCTTTCAAAGCAGGAGTGGGTTCCACCCCTGGTCAGTGGTCTAAGATCCCACATGCCTCGAGGTACAGCCAAAATTTAAAAACAATATGAATGACTGTCTTTCAAAATATAAATGAGCGAAACTGATACAAGAAGAGACAGAAAATCAAAAATGCTAGGAGAGATGGAAAAGATTGTTAAACTTTACCTTTAAGAGAAAAAAAAGACTCTAAAGACACACATGTTCTAAGAGAGACTTTGCTCAGGCATGGTAAGTAGAAGAAAAGCTATATAGAGTCAGCACAGCTATCCTCTCACCCAAGAGTGTCCAAAAATGTTCTTCATACTGGCAAAAATACATTGGAAGCAAGCTAAATGTCCAACAATAGAAATTGCTTAAATGAATCACAGTAGATACAATGAAATATAACATTTTCAGAAAATGCTAATGATCATAAGAAAATGAATGCCATAGAATGATTATTTTAAAAAAGTATACAGTTTAAAAATGTTTACAGTTAAAAGTATACATTTTAAAAATGAAAAAAATTTTTAAGAATGAATTGAAAAAGATTAGAGGCTGACTATGTAGTCATTGTAAAAAAAAAAAAAAAAAAAAAAAA
>NW_011495043.1:2540857-2546291 GCF_000754665.1 Bison bison bison | reverse complement strand
GATTCACATATACAGACCTAATCTTTTGTGTATATATATATATGTGTGTGTGTGTGTGTGTGTGTGTATACACATACATAGGAAAAAGGCTAGAAGGAAATAAATTTTTATCATGAGTATTGCAGGTTTCATAGGTTTACATTTGTGTAAGAAAGTGTTAGTCGCTCAGCCATGTCTGACTGCAAACCCATGAACTGTGGTCCACCAGGATCCCTGGGTTGAGAAGATCCCTTGGAGAAGGAAATGGCACCCCCAGTACTCTTGCCTGGAAAACCCCATGGATGGAGGGGCCTGGTGGGCTGCAGTCCATGGGGTCGCTAGGAGTCAGACACGACTGAGCGACTTCACTTTATTTTTTCACTTTTATGCATTGGAGAAGGAAATGGCAACCCACTCCAGTGTTCTTACCTGGAGAATCCCAGGGACAGGGGAGCCTGGTGGGCTGCCGTCTATGGGGTCACAGAGTCGGACACGACTGAAGCGACTTAGCAGAGGGTGTATGTATCTTTTTGAATTATGGTCTTCTCTGGACATATGGCCAGGAGAGTTTGTCTTCTCTTTCACCACCACCTTCAGTTAGATACCCAGGATTCTCCCTTCTCAATCGCCCTTTATCTGTTTCCTCCTCTCCTCCCTGTCACACCACTCACCCTACTTTGGATCTTCATTATTTGCCCTTATTTTATTGCAGTGTTGAGTTCACTGGCTTCCTGCTTTTAATATGGAACCCCTTCTTGCTAGGAAATTTCTAAAATAAAAATCTAATCTTATCATGTCCTTATTCAAAGCTCTTCATATCTCTTCACTCCCTGCCTCCAGTATAAAATTTTCACTCCTCGTCACGTTGTCCCTTATTAATTCTCCGGTATATCTTGTTTCTACTCATCTTTCATTTTACTTTCCAGAAACATGGAGCACTATCTTCTCTTGCCCAGTTTTGCTTTGACTAATGCTCGGCAGATGCCCTCCATCTTTCATCGTGTTAGTCTCAAGTCCTCTGTCACTTGGCCTACGAAGCCTCCATCACTGCCTCCAAGAAATGGGTGCCTCGTTGTGTATGCCCGCATGGCCCATCTTTCTTTTTGTTTTGTAACTTTATATAGGACAAACAAGCAATTGCAAGTTATAACAGTCATTTCCCTGTCAGCTCTGTCGATAGCACCCTGGAGTTAATGCAGTACACAGCATGTATATCAGTAGAGGTGGCCCTGACTGCATGTCTGCCTCTCTGCTAGACTCTACACCTTCTTAAAGGGCAAACATTTGCCTTGAAACATTGTTATCTCTAGTAGCTAGCTCTATCATCTATGTATCCACATGTAAGCCCACCCACTTGCACATGCACACATGTACACACTCACCCAAAAAATAATTTTCCCACTTTCTAAGGAATGTAGGCATAAAATACAGAGGCACATATTATAATTTAAATTCAAGTAAATGCAACAAGATTAAATCAATTCAAATTAAATCAATCCAATTAAATCTCCTTCAGTGGTTTCATAGAAAGTTGGATTTATAAGCAAATTCCATTTTTTTTAATTTTATTTTTTACTTAGTAAACTTTATTTCTTAAACTAGCTTTAGGTTCACAGTAAATTTAAGTGGAAAATACAGAGAGTTCCCATATATTCTGTCTCCACATATATAACATCTTCCAATGACTGCCCTGGCCACCTGGCTTAGTCACTGGATGAGCAATGATAGTCTTTTCTGAGGAGAAGAACATAAGGAAGGAATCATGATCAAGGGAAGAAATGAGAATGTTGAATCTATGACCCACCTCCCAGAGTAATGGAAATAAAAAATAAATAAATGGGACCTAATTAAACTTAAAAGCTTTTGCACAATGAAGGAAACTATAAGTAAGCTGAAAAGACAGCCTTGAGAATGGGAGAAAATAATAGCAAACAAAGCAACTGACAAAGAATTAAACTCAAAAATATACAAGCAGCTCATGCAGCTCAATATCAGAAAAATAAATGACCCAATCAAAAAATGGGCCAAAGAACTAAACAGACATTTGTCCAAAGAAGACATACAGATGGCTAACAAATACATGAAAAGATACTCAACATCAGTCATTATCAGAGAAATGCAAAAACCACAATGAGGTACCATCTCACATCTGTCAGAATGACTGCTATCCAAAGTAGGGAACCCTCTTATACTGTTGGTGGGAATGCAAACTAGTATAGCCACTATGGAGAACAGTGTGGAGATTCCTTAAAAAACCAGAAATAGAATTGTCATACGACCCAGCAGTCCCACTGCTGGGCATACACACCAAGGAAACCAGAACTGAAAGAGACACGTGTACCCCAATGTTCACCGCAGTGCTGTTTACAATAGCCAGGACATGGAAGCAAACTTGATGTCCATCAGCAGATGAATGGATAAGAAAGCTGTGGTATACACAACATATACACAATGGAGTATTACTCAGCTAATAAAAAGAACACATTTGAATCAGTTCTAATGAGGTGGATGAAACTGGAGCCTATTATACAGAGTGAAGTAAATCAGAAAGAAAAACACCAATACAGTATATTAACGCATATATATGAAATTTAGAAAGATGGTAACAATGATCCTATATGTGAGGCAGCAAAAGAGACACAGATATAAAGAACAGACTTTTGGACTCTGTGGGAAAAGGTGAGTGTGGGATGATTTGAGAGAATGGCATCAAAACATGAATATTACCATATGTGAAATAAATCACCAGTCCAAGTTTGATGCATGAAACAGGGCGCGCAAAGCAGTGCACTGGGACAACCCTGAGGGATGGGATGGGGAGGGAGGTGGGAAGGGGTTCAGGATGGGGGACACATGCACACCCATGGCTGATTCATGTCAGTGTATGGCAAAAACCACTACAATATTGTAATTAGTCTGCAATTAAAATAAATGAATTAATTTAAAAAAAAAAAGGATGCCTGTGTGGTATCCACATAGAAATGTTCTGCTGACAAGGATATTTGGATAATTTCTGTTCCACTGACATGGAAAAACCATTGCCTTCAGGATCCTCTCTATTTGCTATGCGGACACACGAGAGGACCGTGCAGAGGGAGGTGGTACTGTTAGCTCAGAGATGATGTTCACCCCAGGAGCAGGGAAAGACTGACGCCGGCCCTGAACCAAGGTCAACAATTTCCTCTCTTCTAAGGCATTATTCTTTTGCTGCCGGGCTGCTATTCTGGAGCATGCTGGCAGGACAGAGCATGCATCACCTCTCAGCTCAGGGTGGGTGCTTAGCTAGTGTCTTCATTCGTGCAAATGATACAAATGAAGAAAAACAAATAAACCACTTTTTTATCTATCTTGCTATATGAGCATCAAGACACACATTTATTATTAACAATATTACTGAATGAAGCCCTCTGGTAGGCATTCCATAAAATTATTAAACATTGTCCATCATCCCAGAGATTCCAGAGAACAAAACTTCAAATACAAAAATGGCAAACAGAAACGCAACCCTCAGGTTTAAAGGGTTTAAATGAACAAATACATAAATATGGAAGGATGTAGTTTGAAGAATGGGGAGCTCAGAGAATTGCAGGCAAAATTAAACAGAGAGAAACAGCCACCTCCCTTCCAAACTACTAAGAAAAACTTCAGTGAGGACACAAAACTTTTATGTAGAATTATAAGTTTGCATTTCTGGGACTAGGAGAACTAGCAATATAAAAGAAATCTCCTGGAAGGGTTAGTAGAAAGGGGTGGAATAATCTGATAAAAGGAGAATCATGTCAGTTTTCTTGGGGAGAGATAATATGTTGGATTTCAGAGGCAGAGAGTGGAGATCCAAGTGTAAACTTTCAACGGGAAACCGTTTTGATTACTGTTACTGATATAATGCCTGCACTTAATAGTATTTATTAAATTGATCTATATAAGTTATGAGGGTATATAAAAGTTACCCTATATTGTGGCTTATTTGATAGAAGTAAAATTCAAATTACATCACAGTTTTCTTATGCATTTTTTCCCAGGGTTAATTTGAGTGTTGTTACCTCTATTGTAAGTTCCCAGTTTTCAAGTATAATGACAATGTGCTTAAAAGTGCATATTTTAGCAATTAAAAATACATTTCTATTTTAGGTGAGAGAAATAAGCTGACAAGAGGGACTCTTGAACAACAAGGAAATTATTTTCATCCAAATATCCTTAGTAATTAAAAAGTAAAAAGAGATGGAAAAGAATTCAGAACATGTTCAGTACTATATTTCTGCCACAAAATATTGGTACAATGAACATTTTTATAACTGCAACCAAAGAACTTTCACCACTGGTAACTATCAAGATCTTCTCTTGTGTTGTTGGAAGAGGATGTTTGTTATGACCAGTGCATTCTCTTGGCAAAACTTTATTAGCCTTTGCCCTGATTCATTTTGTACTCCAAGGCCAAATTCGCCCGTTACTCCAGGTATTTCTTGGCATCCTACTTTTGCATTCTAGTCCCCTCTAATGAAAAGGACATCTTTTGGGGGTGTTAGTTCTAGAAGATCTTGTAGGTCTTCATAGAACTATTCAACTTCAGCTTCTTCAGCATTACTGGTCAAGGCATAGACTTGGATTACCGTGATATTGAATGGTTTGCCTTGGAAATGAACCGAGATCATTCTGTTGCTTCTGAGATTGCATCCAAGTACTGCATTTTGGACTCCTTTTGACTATGATGTCTATTCCATTTCTTCTAGGGGATTCTTGCCCACAGTAGTAGATATAATGGTCATCTGAGTTAAATTCACCCATTCCAATCCATTTGAGTTCACTGATTCCTAAAATGTCAACGTTCACTCTTGCCATCTCCTCTTTGACCACTTCCAATTTGCCTTGATTCACGTTGCCTAGACCTAACATTTCAGGTTCCTATGCAATATTGTTCTTTACAGCATCGGACTTTACTTCCATCACCAGTCACATCCACAACTGGGGGCTGTTTTTGCTTTGACTCCATCTCTTCATTCTTTCTGGAGTTATTTCTCCACTGATCTCCAATAGCACATTGGGCACCTACCGACCCAGGGAGTTCCTCTTTCGGTGTCCTATCTTTTTGCCTTTTCATACTGTTCATGGGGTTCTCAAGGCAAGAATACTGAAGTGGTTTGCCATTCCCTTCTCCAGTGGGCCACATTTAGTCAGAACTTTCCACCATGACATGTCCATCTTGGGTGGCCCTACAAGGCATGGCTCATAGTTTCATTGAGTTAGACAAGGCTGTGGTCCATGTGATCAGATTGGTTAGTTTTCTGTGATTGTTGTGTTCAGTCTGTCTGCCCTCTGATGAAGAAGGATAAGAGGCTTATGGAAGCTTCCTGAAGGGAGAGACTGACTGAGGGGAAAACTGGGTCTTGTTCTGATGGGCGGGGCCATGCTCAGTAAATCTTTAATCCAATTTTCTGTTGAAGGGCAGGGCTGTGTT
>NW_011495043.1:2540077-2540757 GCF_000754665.1 Bison bison bison | reverse complement strand
GGGAAAACCACTAGACCATTCAGGTATGACCTAAATCAAATCCTTTACAATTTTACAGTGGAAGTGACAAATAGATTCAAGGGATTAGATCTGATAGACAGAGTGCTTGAAGAACTATGGATGGAAATTCATGACACTGTACATGAGAAGGCCTGACAAACAGCTGTGAAAAGAAGAGAAGCAAAAGGCAAAAGAGAAAAGGAAAGATACCCATTTGAATTCAGAGTTCCAAAGAACAGCAAGGAGAGATAAGAAAGCCTTCCTCAGTGATCAATGCAAAGAAATAGAGGAAAACAATAGAATGGGAAAGACTAGAGATCTCTTCAAGAAAATTAGAGATAACAAGGGAAGATTTCATGCAAAGATGGGCACAATAAAGGACAGAAATGGTACGGACCTAACAGAAGCAGAAGATATTAAGAAAAGGTGGCAAGAATAGACAAAAAAACTATACAAAAAAGATCTTCACAACCCAGATAATCATGATGGTGTGATCACTCACCTAGAGCCACACATCCTGGAATGTGAAGTCAAGTAAGCCTTAGGAAACATCACTATGAACAAAGCTAGTGGAGGTGATGGAATTCCAGTTGAGCTATTTCAAATCCTGAAAGATGACACTGTGAAAGTGCTGCACTCAATATGCCAGCAAATTTGGAAAACTCAGCAGTGGCCACAGG
>NW_011495043.1:2539253-2539977 GCF_000754665.1 Bison bison bison | reverse complement strand
GTGTTCAGTCTGTCTGCCCTCTGATGAAGAAGGATAAGAGGCTTATGGAAGCTTCCTGAAGGGAGAGACTGACTGAGGGGAAAACTGGGTCTTGTTCTGATGGGCGGGGCCATGCTCAGTAAATCTTTAATCCAATTTTCTGTTGAAGGGCAGGGCTGTGTTCTCTCCCTGTTATTTGACCTGAGGCCAAACTATGGTGGAGGTAATGAAGATAATGGCGACCTCCTTCAAAAGGTCCCATGCACACTGCTACATTCAGCCTCCCAACCCTGCAGCAGGCCACCGCCAACCCACGCCTCCACCAGAGACTCCTGGACATTCACGGGCAAGTCTGGGTTAGTCTCTTGTGGGATCAGTACTCCTTTCTCCTGGATCCTGGTGCACACAAGGTTCTGTTTGTGCCCTCCCAGAGTCTGTTTCCCAGTCCTGTGTAAGTTCTGGCTGAAGTATGGTGGGCTAATAGCAATCTCCTCCAAGAAGGGATATGCCATATCCCATATACTTTGCAGCCAAAGATGGAGAAGCTCTATACAGTCAACAAAAACAAGACCAGGAGCTGACTGTGGCTCAGATCATGAACTCCTTATTGGCAAATTCAGACTTAAATTGAAGAAAGTAGGGAAAACCACTAGACCATTCAGGTATGACCTAAATCAAATCCTTTACAATTTTACAGTGGAAGTGACAAATAGATTCAAGGGATTAGATCTGATAGACAGAGTGC
>NW_011495043.1:2538347-2539153 GCF_000754665.1 Bison bison bison | reverse complement strand
GGACTGAAAAAGGTCAGTTTTCATTCCAATCCCAAAGAACGGCAATGCCAAAGAATGCTCAAACTACTGAACAATTGTACTCATCTCACATGCTAGTAAAGTAATTCTCAAAATTCTCCAAGCCAGGCTTCTACAGTATGTGAACTGTGAACTTCCAGATGTTCAAGCTGGATGTAGAAAAGGCAGAGGAACCAGAGACCAAATTGTCAACATCCATTGGATCATCGAAAAAGCACGAGAGTTCCAGAAAAACATCTACTTCTGCTTTTTGATTATGCCAAAGCCTTTGACTATGTGGATCATAACAAACTGTGGAAAATTCTGAAAGAGATGTGAATACCAGGCCACCTTACCTGCCTCCTGAGTAATCTGTATGCAGGTCAAGAAACCACAGTTAGAACTGGACATGGAACAGCAGACTGGTTCTAAATAGGGAAAGGAGTATGTCAAGGCCTTAAATTGTCACCCTGCTTGTATGCAGAGTACATCATGAGAAATGCTGAACTGGATGAAGCACAAGCTGGAATCAAGATTGCTCGGAGAAATATCAATAACCTCATATATGCAGATGACACCACCCTTATGGCAGAAAGTGAAGAAGAACTAAAGAGCCTCAGTGAAAGTGAAAGAGGAGAGTGAAAAAGTTGGCTTAAAACTCAACATTCAGAAAACAAAGATCATGGCATCTGGTCCCATTACTTCATGGCAAATAGATGGGGAAACAGTGGAAACAGTGTCAGACTTTATTTGGGGGGCTCCAAAATCACTGCAGATGGTGACCGCAGCCATGAAATTAAAAGACGCTT